>NC_142992.1:2814868-3127631 GCF_061535395.1 Colias eurytheme | reverse complement strand
ATTCCGTTCGGATGCGAGCCTTCCGGGGGTCGAATAGCCCCGGATAAATCTAAATATTCAATTGTCGGAACGTCGCCGAAACGATTTGTTCTTTTGATGATCGATTGAACCTAGATAAGGGAAATTGAGAATAACGGTAGCAATCCCCTTTACGAACTAATAATTTATAACAGCAAAAAAAAGTACAATTATTCCATAAAGCTCTTGCTATATTGTAAATGGTATAAAGACTCGGAACTCTGTACAGCTTTTATACTTGATTTATCTCTCCATTGTGGAGATCGCAACATCTTTGGATA
Organism: Colias eurytheme; assembly: GCF_061535395.1. Taxonomy (NCBI): domain Eukaryota; kingdom Metazoa; phylum Arthropoda; class Insecta; order Lepidoptera; family Pieridae; genus Colias; species Colias eurytheme. Next base: position 3,127,332 of record NC_142992.1, on the reverse strand, counting down.
AGATTAAAATATATTTTCTTGCGGTACGCTCGTGTGATTCAGGTTCTCGTTTAACGTATATTATAAACATGTACATATGTATGAATTGGAATTTACAATTTGTTATGTTATAAATCACGCAAATTTCGCATAAATAAAGTAAAATCATCGGTATTGTGATAACTTAAAATATAACTGAAATGTTTATTTAATCAGAAGCAATAAATGATGTTCGTGTAACTAAAAGAAAAACTACGTGATCATAATCTTGAAACGTATAAGTTACAGTACTCTATAAATGAAATAAAAAAAATAATGAATACTTCGCTTAACTTGTTGCGATTATTATTATCACGACTCGTTCGCACAGCTCGGTTACCCAAATAGTTTTATTGAGCCATTTCCCTCGGAGATCGTAAACGTCCGCAAGTAATTACTTTCATTCCCAGTTAAAGACTTCGTTCGACTCGTTCATAAATATCTTTAAGAACGTCTTTTAAAATGGCGATCGACATTACAGCTTTCATTTTTCTTGATCGTCGCATTTATTACCCGAGAAGAGAAATATTTATTCGTGCCAGTCGGTCTAACAATTTATTATGATACTTTTTATATAAAGAATTTAGTGAAGTGACGACGTTAGTATCTATAAATGAACAAGATAATATGTTTTTAATGAATTTGTGAAAAACAACGTCGGATATACAGGGTGTCCCACTATTGGTATACTAAGCGCGAAGGAACTTGTAGTTTTGCATACACTGATCACGTAAAAAATACTTTTAAAAAAAATTACGTCCAAAATTTTTTGCTAAATTTCTCCTGAAAATCCATGTTTTCTTCTCTAGCTTCGCGCAGCCGGCATATACCGCTTCTCTAATATGAGCATTTTATCTATGAAAACATAATCTTAAACGATAGCTCACGTGCTGGTGGCAAAGTTGGGCGGCTCGCTTGTTATGGGTGTACACATAGAGTTTTAAGAATTCATCTATGTGAAAAAAAAATGCGTCTGGAATTTTTTAATTATTTTTTACGTACTCAGCGTATGCAAAACTATAACCTCCTTTGAGCTTAGTATACCAACAGTGGGACACCCTGTATAATGCGTTTAAATAATTACGTCATTAATTAACTTTTTCATAGTTAATCAAACAATATAACCGGATGTAAGTTATAAAAATAAACAATAAGATCATAAAACATGATATGAGAACTGTTGTGAATACTAATAATTGATACAACTCGTAGGTGGCGTTTTTATGATACGATCCTATTATATGCAGTTGATTAAAAGTGCCCTCTTAACATAATTAAATTTAAATTTTCCATTGTTATAGGCGAGTCCAGAGAATAGTCGAAATGCTTCACCTAGATATCACGATGCATCAATGGACGATGTAAGTATATTTTTGTTCTTCATTTTGATTTATTGCTATGTTGTTTGCGGATAAAGCATTAAAGTCAAATGTAATGTTTCAGGCATCGGACGCAGGCTCTCTGTTCCGGGTGACAGGCGCAGCAGGCGGCGGAAAGAACGATTTAGTGGCGCGGGGCGGGAGTGGTGGCGCGCTCGCCCTGTCGCGCGCCCCGGTCGGCGGCAGCGCCAGCCCCGCGCCCGCGCCGCTGCCGCAACCCGCTCCCTCGCCTGCGCCCGCCGCGCTGCCGCCGCCGGCCCTACCCCCGCCTCCCTTCCGTGCCGACACCCCCCACAGACCCAATGGTGCCCACATCCCCGCCATCGACGGCCAGGCTGCCACACAAATACCCGCGCGACCCGTCGGTGCCGCTGGCCCTGATACACCTGAACGACCAGCCAGTAACAACAAGCTACAGCCCGGCGCTCGCGCCGCCGCCGACAGCCCGACCCCCGCACCTCCCGCTCCCCCGGCCCCGTCACCGCTCTTCCCCTCGCACACTGCGTACCAATCCCACGCCGCCGCCGCCCTCCCTGACTATCGTCACACAAATCATGAAACGCGAACCGAGCAGCCGGCGGCGGAACAAGCGCACGCGCCGCTCGATCTCCATGCGCACCACTCCTCTCCGCGGCCACACTTACCGCCGACCGCAACCCAGCCCGCGCATCCTAGTCTCCCCAATCGCGTGCCGCACACTCCACCGCACACCGTCATCGCTGGCCATGACGTTAGAAACGTTACACCTGTCTCCCAACCCCATCCCGTTCCTACCTCTTATCCTAACCGCGTCGCGCCGAATGTTCCTCAAAATATCGTGCCACAGATGCCGATGCCGACGACCACGGGCTCCAGCTGTCTTCCCAGCCAAACCCTGGCCACTAGACCCGCGTCACCCGCCGCGCCCTCCTCTCGTCCCTACCCCGCTCCCACGATCGGCTCTAGTCATGTAAACTCGAGTATAAGTTCCAGTATTCACAATCACACGATGCCAAGCTATCAAAGTCAAGCGAGTTTACAGAAACATTCCGTTCCACCCGGGTATCCCAACAGGCCGTCGCATTTAGCACCGTTCAGTGTTGCGAATCATATAGCTTCCAGTCATATCCCTGCATCGACGGCGAATCAGCCGACAGCTACGCATTTAAGTCACCCAATAAATAGCCATTCCATTCTAAGCCATACGAGCCATATCCCAATGAACACTCATCCCTTAGCTTCCACTCCGAACCACGTTAGCCAACCGCTGCTGCCAACTTCTACGGCGACGAGTACAATATCAAATCTAACTCCCAGTATAAAGCCGACCGGTTTATCCTTACCCCCTCACCCCGTTCCTATAGTGCCATCGGTGACGCATCAGCCACAGCACATGGACACTTCCCCGGTTACCTCGGCGCCGGCTATAGTTGTGTCGAGCCACAGTTTAAGTCACTCGTTACCGCCCCCGGTGGTGGATACAAGACAAGCGGTGACGTCTACAGAACTGCCAGCTAGATCGGATAGTGTAGCGGTGGTCAGCTCGTCGCTAGCACCAAATGGCTACCCTCCTGCTGCTGTATATTCTAATGCGTATCCGACTTTATATGCACCGTATGCGCCAACCTTACAACACAGTCCGTACCTTCCACCATCTGCAGCGTCACCTAGGAACACCGCTGACACGGTGAGTTTTATTAAACATTGTATTTTTTTTTTCATATTCATAATTATAATTATATCAGTGCAGACTCTTTCTTCATTTATGTTAATAGTTATAAGAACTACCCACAATGAAACAGAAATAAACTATTTCTTAGTAACATGACATGACATAAAATTTACTAATTCTTTTAAACTACGCCAGATATATTTTTTATGTTTCACGAAAAGATGTTTACGCATATTGTCATATTTAAGAATAAGAATAACGTTACATTTTACTGAATAACTACTGACATAACATTATATCTTTTCGTACATAGTTTTAGTTTATATTTCATAGTTGTTGTATCTTAATAAAATATGATCTTTAAATTTTTTAATTAGCAATAACTATGGCTATTTCAGAGGACGAGCTTAGCTGCATCGCCTCTGGTGGCTCCAAAAACTCCTAAGGGTGTGCGTCCACACACCCCTGGCTCGCTGGGCGCGGCCGGTGTGCACGCACCATTATCCTATTCGCCTAGGACGCAAAGTCCGAGCAGGGAACGAGAGAGTTTCAGGTATGTTATGTAAAAGTCAGTCAACCACATTAGAATAAATATAATTGTTAATCTTGTCTTAGCTTTCATACTCGAGGCAAGATCTCCTTTCACTAAGAATTGGTACCATACTTATTTGTCTGTCTAAAAGTTACTTGTTATATTGAATAATTCTTTGTGTATCATGTTCCTAGTAGCATCTGCAATATACACTATATATAATGATTTTTATGTACTTATACTCTGTCCATTATATTATTTGCTTTTTGAAAGCTTCACGCCTATGAAGGATTGTATTGTTTATGTTAAAATGTCATACAAGTAATATTGTACTTCATGGACAGGCCCCGCCCACTTCGTGATGTCTACACATAATTATTCAATGATGGTTCGATAGATTATAATAATTGATAGAAATACCCTGTAAAATATTATGTAATATAAACATAAAGACAATCAAATTTTAAGATAGAAACCAATAAATAATAAAATATTAGTTTAGTTTAGTTTTAACATAAAATGCATCGACATGTGGTCTTATTACTACATACATATCTTATTAGTATGTTTACGTTGTAATTATTATTTACGTACCTGATTCGATTTATGATAATCTTTTGGACACCACTTCTGGTATCACCCGTCGAGCTGTCTAAAGGCAATTCATATAGTGGACAGACTATAACGAATATCAAAAATGTTCGTTAAATAACGTAATTGTATTATTTCATATGACAATTCGCAGCAACATAAGCAGCCTGTCGCGCAGCACGGCCGCGTCGGCGGCGAGCGTGTCGGCGCCGTCGCTGGTGCCCGCGCTGCCGGCGCCGCTGCCCGCGCCGCTCGCCGCACCGCTGCCGGCGCCGCTCGCCGCGCCGATACCCGTTAGTGTTCCTTTGTTATATTGCGATCCATCTAAATTTTACTGGGTAACAAAGAAGATTATTATTTTCAAGCGTAGAGTGAACAGGTACCTTCTAGGGATGCGCGTTCCATCTTAGGCCACATCTCAGCTTAACATCAGGCGAGATTGTGGTCAAGCGCTTTCCCTATTACCAATTAAAAAAAAAACGTTTGTGTCCACCAATGAGCGACAGTCAAATAAATAATCTTTGGTGACAATCAGTTGTCAAATATCAGATGTTCAATCATTCCTATTAGTTATATCGCATAGTACATTATTTTAATTAAATAGCCAATATGTAATTTTAACAGTACACGCTTTAATATTGTGTGTTTCATACAGTATTATCAACAATACCTGAATTCAAAGATAGCGAAAGCGAAATAAGCTTTTTCCATATTTGTAAATCTGTATTTGAATAAGTTCTGTCGATATTATAGTCTTCATATGACAATTATCTATGCGAGCTGCTGAACTTAACCGAGAACCAACCACTTGAAAGAAAGAAAGAAAGAAAGAAAAAACGTTTATTTGCACATAGCCACATAGCCTCACACATACATAATGAAAAACAATTTATACAATACTTATATGCTACACTACTACTACTACAATACTTAAAAATACACATTGAAGTGTGTAGTCTGTGAAGCATGATGCCATTAAAAGGGGAAATCACTCGGTGAACATCTGTGACGTTAAAAAAAAAACGTCAAAGCACCGATTTTTAGTGAGCACCGAGAGCAATAATTCGTCATAATATATTTTACTTGCAGGGTCCGGTATCGACGCTAAGCGGTCCCGTGGGCCTGGCGCCGCCCGTGGGGCTGGGCATGGGCCCGCTGGCCACGCTGGCCGCGCCCACGCCCACGGCGCCCGCGCCCGCGCCGCACCTGGCACACTCGCTTGCACCTGTGCCCACCGTGCCCAGCATCAGCTCGAGCGCCAAGCCGCCCGCGCACTGGGGGGTAACGTGAGTATACAGACGCACGTCTATTTGTTAAATATATTGTATTTTATATTCATGACAAAGGAATGGTAGGTAATAAAAATAAGCTGAACAAAGAATATGAATGTTGGCTCGGATAAAACTTATCCGTCCAATAATATTAAAATGTCACGTAAACTGTCAAATACGGGCAATTAGAATACGTTTTTAAAATGGTAGTTATTCGACGAATAAGTTTTATCCAGGCATTGAAAAATTGGCCCTTAAAATTGTAATGCAATCTATTGTCGGGCCAATTTAATAGGCAACATTTGACTTCTATCAATTTTATCTTCGAAGAGAGGTAACCTGCTTAAAAACATCGAGTAAATTTAAGGAGCAAATAAGACAAGTTTCATACATAAGTAAAAAAACACAGCGCATTTATTAATTTATGATGATTGTTATTCACAAGTAATCAATGCATTCAATTCTAGATGTCAGATTTCGATTTTTAGAGTAACGTCTCTGGTATTTAAAAAGAAAAAAGGTTTATTGGCACAAAATTGTATATCAGTAAAATCAAATCTTAAAATTACTTGTATCGGTCATTATTATTATAAATATGTAATCGTAATTGAAAAAAGTTAAGAAAATGTGCAGTTCTAACAAAACGAAATATCATGTTATTCTATGTCGTCGTTACTAGGTTATGTTGTTGAATTTTGTTGAACTGTCAAATGTTGCCTATTAAAATGGCTCTACTATAGTCATTATATTAATGCATTTATAGATAAATCTGTATAAATTAAATTGCATATTTACTCGTAATTTTATCTAGTGCAATGACATCTTTCTTTAAAAAAATTGGTTGTCTGTAAAGTCGGTTTACTGACGATAGTCGAACGTGACAACTTTTTAAGGCCGATTGTGCTTCTCTGTCGCTCATTCCGCGCTCTCGCTTGCACTTCAAGCCCTACGGAACGCCTCAGAGCGAGGTAACGCCGCATGAGTCATGTTTTTTCGTGCGTGCAGCCGGCTCTATCGAATTATAAGGCCGGTTGCAGAGCTTGACCGACCATCAGTGCGTACGTCAGTCGCGCTTGTCATATGTATGGAAATTCATAAAACCGTTCATAGCTAGACCGACCATACGCACGCGTATTGTCATGCGCATTAGTGTCATAGTCATACAATTGTTGATGCGTATCGTCAGGACCGACGGTACGCACTGACGGTCGGTCAAGCTCTGCAACCAGCCTAAGACGTTGTCACGTCAAAAAATCAACAACAAAGACACAAGTAGATTATAACGAATTGTGCCCTACTTCCAGCAGGCCGGCGGGTACGGAGCGCAGTGCGGCGTTCGCACCGGCGCCGCCGCTGTTTGGCGCGCCGCTTGCGCCCAACCCGAGTCCTTTCTCTGCGGAATCACTCTTCCAGACCAGTGAGTATCACTTTGAAAATTATGTATTTGAGACATTTTAAATTATATAAAAAATACATGTGATTTAAACTCAAACATTTAATTATTCAATTAGACTTCTTTTAGAAGCACTTTCGAGTCGCCATTATATATTTATAACATTTACCACATTTAATGGGATTTGAACTAACACAAAAATTACCTTTCACATGCAAAATTATTAATAACCCCCATTGAGCCCCGAACGGCCCGATCGGTCCACGATACAATAGATTTTCTATTGTGTCTGTGATTCCGGGGCCTATTTCCGGGGAGTTATTAAAGAAAGTTTCTAGTTTGCGTTTAATAATTTTCCTTTGTTACGTAATTAACACATATTATGTGTGTTCACGTTGCAGGCCCGGGCGCGGACCTGCTGCGGCGCGAGCTCGACAGCCGGTTCCTGGCGGCGGCGGGCGCGGTGGGCGTGCGCACGGAGCTGCACCACCACCAGCACCAGCACACGCACGTGCACCAGCACCCGCACGCGCACCACCCGCACCAGCTGCTCGTGAGTACCGCACAATATGGACTTGCTATTGGACACATGGACACATTCATTGGACGCAAAGGGTGTTCTGCACCCGCCGGCCTGCTGGAAACGGCGCGAAACAATTACGATTGAATCATGTTATCTAAATATAACAACATTGAACGCGCGAGCTCGACGGCTGGTTCCTGTATAATACGATCAAACTGGGATAACAACAACAATATTATGAATGTCAATGACCTTATGTTTCCAATATTTTTTGAAAAAAATAGGCAGTCGATAATATTTTTTTAACCTACTCACTGACTTATATGAAATTTTATACACAACAACAGCATATTGTATGCTGTTGAATTGATCGTATGCTCATTTAGATTGCCTAGTGTCTATACTTTTATTTAATGGAGAATGCGTGTACAAGGGATAGAGAACGCAAATTCATCAACAAGAATTTCAGGATATTACATTTGGATATTAATGTTTATAAAATCTAATTGATAATAATAATTTACCGATCTAACACCATACAGTGACACTACTCATTTCCAGTTTTAACATTTTCCAAATTATTATTTTTCAGTTCAAAGACGTGAACAAGATGTCATCATTGTACCGCACGGGATTGAACCTGTACCCGTACTCGTCGGGTCTGCTACACCCCTCCGCGCCATACGTGCCTCCCGCGCCGCTCACTACCTATGCACCTAAGGTGAAATATTGTTGCGTTTTTAATATAGAAGTATGGAAATGTACCCGGTTTCTATGTTTTTGTAAAATGTCTTCTCTGTCTTCTACATTATAAATAAATACCTATGTACATATTAAAAATAGCTAAGAGGTATATTTAATTGTCAAAATAAATATTTAATAAAAATTAAATTATTAAGTATGGAGACCGATAGAAGGGAACTAATAATTTTTGGGGAAAACATTGATATGGACTTATAAAATCTCTAAATGTAACATAAAAAACAAGTTTTGATGATTTCATTCATCTTAAAATATTAACTAATTAATTATTATACAACTGCCTCAATGCTTGTGATAAGGAAAGGCATAGTATAATTATTACTGTCTTTGCTCTGTATAAGGCCATGCTAATAATAACTTGGTCTATTTATATAAGTGAAGCCAATTGTATATTAATAAAAACGGTCAATGGTCAATGTAAATACATGTAGAAAGTAGATTTTCTTATTAGACTTTTGAATACTTGCTTTTGGTCATTGTTTCGTATAGATGCAAGTAGAAACTACCCTGTACATTTATTTTGGGAAGGTTTTCTAGTACTAACTTATAATTTCACATTAATAGTATTTTTTTCAATTATTGCCTGCTAATTCAAACTTTCTAATGATAGAATTAGATTAATTCTTTATTTCCTTTATGGCCGATTTTCAATCCTTTGTTAAAACCATCAGTTAGAATCGACATTCGAAATCGAAAATTTAACAATAATTCCAAAAGTTTTCAAACTTCGGTCAAGTGAATGGTTCATTGGGACGACAATAAATCTCATTTTGCAACCTTGTCCGCAGTCTGGAACATTGTTAAAATTGCAATTAAATTATTTTTTTGCTGTATGGTCGTGAAAAAAATTCCAAAAGTTCTGCAAACTTGGGGATGTTTTCGATATAATATTTCATATCACGTATTAAATTTGCAATCAATCTAAGTGTACGGAACATTGTTAAAATTGCAAATATATTATTTTTTGCTGTATGGTCGTGAAAAAAATTCCAAAAGTTCTGCAAACTTGACACAGATATCGGAAATATATACCGAACGGTTGTATAAATTTGCAACCTTTTTCGTTGACCGTTAACATGTTTATTTATAATTATTTTTAATTCGTGGTCATTTTTTCGAGTAAGGTGGTCTCGGAATAATTACAAAAGTTTTGGAACTTGGTTGCAAACTTCGAAAACATCTATTCTGATGTATTTACAAATTTGCAACCTCATTCAGTTTAATAAAAAAAAATAATATTCAATATTAAAAGATGTTCCGTACACTGAGATTGGTTGCAAATTTAATACGTGATATGAAATATTATATCGAAAACTGCCCCAAGTTTGCAGAACTTTTGGAATTTTTTTCACGACCATACAGCAAAAAATAATTTAATTGCAGTTCTGGACTGCGGACAAGGTTGCAAAATGAGATTTAATGTCGTCCCAATGTACCATTCACTTGACCCAAGTTTGAAAACTTTTGGAATTATTGTGAATTGAATGTCTTGACTGACTGGAGTATTTATTACCCGTCCAATAAAGTATTACACGATAATATTAAAATGTCACCTGTAAGCTGTCAATACAGGCAATTAGAATACATTTTTGAAATGGCAGTTTAATATATTCAACGAATAAGTTTTAACCAAGGATTGAAAAATAAGCCTATAGTAATTTTTGAGTCATTGTAGTATAGCTGTTTCAGAACTGAATTTTACAAAGTTAACTATATATTATATGTGTGATAATTTTGTATTTATCATTCGGATTAGTTCTGAAATGGCTATAAGAGTATTGAAAGTAATGTCAGTGAGTCACTATGTTACTAAACTTATTTACATGTAAATAGTATTTTTTTTTCTTTTAACTTTAACATAACAAAAGCTAGTGACTTACTGACAGTTGTTTAAACAATTCCGTCTTTGGTCAGCTTCAATGCTTTCCTTTATATTTTGCACTACTGTCACATTAACATTGCCTCGCATCATGTTAACAGCCCATAGTGTCATCTACAAGCGAGTCCGCCCCTAAACCACCACCACGCCCTGCTGTCGCGGTAGGTCTACTTTAGCACTTTATGCATGCGCCTTTCTTTTGCTCCTTACGTTTCAAACGTGATTTATAGAAATGGGTTAGAATTTGTTTAGTGGATAATTTTTTAATGAGGGTTATCGGGATATCTTGATGTTTAATTTATTATGACAAGAATTAACGATTATATCAATCTCCAACACTGGCCTTATAATGTAATGACCCTTTTCTCAAATTAATCGTGCACAATAATTAAAAAGATTTATTTGGATTTATAGAAACTTGTTTTGATTGAATAAAGATATCTTTCACATATAACATTTATATGATTTTTTTTTTTTTTTTTCAATAGAAAACCGGTAAATGGAACGCGATGCACGTGCGCATCGCCTGGGAGATCTACAACCACCAGCAGAAGGAGAAGAGCGGCGCGGGCGGCGCACCGGCGCTTGACAAAGAGAAGTTGCGTGCCTTCCCCGCGCCCGCGCCCCCGCCGCCCGCCTTCCGCTCGCCCTACGACCTGCCCGCGCCCTACCTGCACCACGCGCCGCTGCCGCTCGTGCGCCACCCCGCGCACGCGGCGCACCCCGCGCACCCCTCGCACCCGGCGCACCCCGCCCACCCCGCGCACCCCGCGCGCGCCTACGCGCCGCTCGGCGAGCGCGACCTCGGCGTGTCGCCCTTCGCGCGCTACGGCGCCGGCGCCTTCCCCGCGCCCGGCCCCTACGGGCCGCTGCCCTACGGCCGCGAGCTGCTCTCGTCGCCGCTGCACGCCGTGCACCACGCGCCGCTCGTGCACGACGCGTGGCGCACGCGGCCGCCCGTGTCCGCCGCGGCCGAGGTGCGCCGCGAGCACGAGGAGCGCGAGCGCGCGCGCCGCGAGCGGGAGGAGCGGGAGCGGCGCGAGCGGGACGAGCGGGAGCGGCGCAAGGCGCGTGAGCGGGAGCGGGAGCGGGACCTGGAGCGCGCGCGCACGCGGTCGCCGCTGCGCAACGGCGCGCCCGACAAGGAGGAGCGCAAGCCGCCCGCGCTGCCCGCGTACCCGCCGCCGCACTGGGACCCGTACCGGCCGTTCGACCTGCAGCACATGCGGTTCGCGCCGCTGGTGGAGGCGGCCATCCGCGCGGAGGAGGACCGCGCCAAGATGCTGAGCGCGTACGCGCACCACCAGCAGCTGAAGGCGGGCCCGCTGCTGGCGCACCGCGCGCACGCGCTGGCGCCGCCGCTGGCACCGCTGGCCCCGCTGGCGCCGCTGGCCCCGCCGCTGGCCCCGCTGGCGCCGCTCGACCTGCTCAAGAAGGAGGAGCCGCGATGATAGCGGCCCCTCGCCGCCGACGTGTACATAGCGTAGCGCGAACGAGAGTACGATTCGACGTATCGTTTGGTATTATCGGTTTAGAGAATTATTTATTGTAACGTCGCTTTAACGTCGCGCCGGCGTCCCTAGTGTATATACGAGGGGCGGAGGTCCGGCCCGCGAGTGCAATATAGGACGAGATCTCGGACGCCGGCCGCACACTACTGCTTGTTTATTTACATGAGAATATCTAACGAGTTGTTATTGTGTCACCATCATTAGTTAATTATACATCGCTGGTTACGTGAAGATAGATAGGATTAACGGAATCGCTATCGATATAATTATACATATTTATATATACTTATAAATAAAATGTAAATATTAGATTGTAAATTAGTAATTAAAATATAGAATCGGTTTATTTAACGTCATACAAAGGAAAAAAATCCCATAAATTATTATTGTATCGGGAGTTTAATTTATACTTCCGTTAAAAATCTCAAAATGGATTTTCAATTGTACCAGTGGAGGTTTATTTATTTATTTATGATGTACTCGTTTCTTCCGAGATTGTTAACGATCCACACTGCGGCTTCTGTTGTACAAACAGTTGATTCTTTAAATGCATTTAAAATATGTGATATTATTGTATTGTGGAATGCGTTTTGTCTGACTTCAGAGTAGTGTCTGTTTGCAGTTAGATAATGATATTACATTTATATTCAAATTCGTGTTACCTTCTTCCTTAAATTATTTTCTAGTAGATTTCTGTGGACAATATCAAGCTAACGATGCTTCCGTTAAATGTTTTTATTGAACTCGACATGTGCCATTTTTGTGAATGTTGTCAGACAAAATTATAAAAAAAAACCTGTTTTAGGGCACATTTTGATAATTATGTTCTCATTATTTCATTAAGAATAAATCAGAAATGTATTATAGTTTATACAAAATCATTCTGTATACTAAAAAGTAAATGAAAGCTTGGTGCGATTCAGAAAATACCATTAAAACTTTTGATTTTTATACCAATCTGAGTTTTTGTACTTTCCTATTCTAGTCAAAAATATCCTAGACATTGTATGTTATATTGTACATATTTTTTTGTAAACTGTATATATTTTAAGTATTACAATAAACATATCGTCTCAGATACATTTGACTTAAAAAACAACCTTGACACTTTTTCAACGCATAATCCTCTAAGAATAATCATTTACTTGCAAATAATAAAAAAAAATATAGTCACGCATGTAATACAAACACAATGTTCATATTGTGTTTATTTATCCTATACACAAAGATTAGAATATATATCTGGGTCAAATTTCATTCAAATCCAATTAGTCACGAGTAATTATTTGGTACTAGCGGTCCGCCCCGGCTTCGCCCGTGGTACATATTTCAGAATAAAAGGTAGCCTATGTTCTTTCTCAGGGTCTAAAGATTATCTGTGCCAAATTTCATCAAAATCGGTCCAGTAGTTTATGCGTGAAAACCTTTACATACATACATACAAACCTTTCCTCTTTATAATATTAGTATAGATTTACATTACAGAAGGTACTCCGTTGCAGAAAATAATATTATAATGACGTCATATGTGACACTTCGATATAAATAAAATGTTTATAGTTCAGTTGGAAAAAAAACTTAAGTATATTTAAAAGATTTCAAATACCTACTTTATGCTGTTATAATAATAAGCGCAATTATGAACTTGACTTTACCTCGAATCTCGATACAGATAAAAGTAAAATTTAAGCGCCATCTTAAAAATTCCGTATTTTTTAAGCTACATGTGAAAGTCTGCTATACAGTAATAAAATTATAAATTGAGAATTAACGAAAACTCCTGCTCCTCTTAGCTCGAGAATTTGTCATCACAGAGCCAGAAATATATTTGACATCATTACAACATCTCCTTTAGGAGTGAGAGAAAATGCTACAAAAATCTAAACTTATATACATAACTAATTCATGTTAACGTATAAAGCGCGTCACACACGGTGAAGATACTATAATATTTTATCTTAAGGTGGGGTAAAAGATAAGATATGAGATTCAAGATTGAGATTAAGATATATTTATTCCTTTACTATATTGGGATTAGATGAGATTGAGTTTTATGACGCACCGGGCGGAGCTCCACTCCGCCCGGTGCGGAGACCGACTGCGAACTGAACTGTGTGTTAAAACTTAAAATAATAATTAATACAATATAATAAAATATGCACCATCGACGCATTGCATTCCGGGAACATGTACCTATTGTCTGTACGATTAGGTAATCGTACATGTTCCCGGGGGAGAAAAAGGTGAAGGTTAGTAACTTGATGAAAGATGAACTTAAAACTAACAAGGTGATATTACAATTTAGTGTCTATTTACTAAATGATTTGGTTAGTTATGATTACAAGATGAAGATACAATAATTATAAGATTAAGATACATTTGTTCTTTACGATAGGGTTACAAGATTATGTTACAATTGTTTTTTATAATAGCGTTACAGAGATTCACATAAGTTGGGAAGCGAAAACACTCGAAAGATTTGGTCATGTATATTTACGCGCACATTACACTCACTATTTCACTAACACTTATCACATAATCACTTTTCACTGGGGTTGGAGGTGGCCGGGCGGGGACCGCGACGCTGGTCGCAGCCTCCACCGCCGGCTCTGCTGAAGCGCGTCGACGAAGCAATTGTTTCCAAAACGTTATTATTTCCACAAACAACCAGTTAATTTGGAGATCGATATTATATTTATAAGATGATTTATTGGAGCAATTTCTATTGCCACAAACTCGGATGTGGTATTTATATTGCTCGACAGCTTTTTATGAGATAAGACTTGAAAATCTTTAGTTTTAATAGTACAACCCTCCATAACGCTTAACAAACCCGCTTTTGTTTTAACAACGTAGCCTACTCTGTCGATTAAACCACATATCAAATGAATCACTCATAAATAAAATGTTATTATAATATTCCAATTCGCCGAACTCGTGCGCACGCTGTAATATTATAGCGTCGCATTGTGTTTAAAATATGTTCTCTTATCATGGTAGGGTCAACCGGGGCAAATGCAACTATGGGGCTATTGCAACTAGTTATCATAACTAATTTATTAGAGTTGTTGTAATAAATCGCCACCTATGATTCAATAACTCAACGACTAATAAATCTTACAAGTAATAGATGGTGCCCCTACGATGAAAACTATTTGATTGATAGGCCATTGTGTCAAACCGCTATTTTGAAGTTGGTGTGCGTAAAAACAGGTGTCGAGTTTTGCAGACAAAAAAATTGTTTAGGAGTGATTTTTTGCAGGTGTTTTTGATTGGACACGATTATCACAAGCCGTTAAGCTTATTTCATTTATATTTTTAGTGCGTTAGTTGACTCTATTTTGTGTTATTGATGCAGTTACAATTGCCCCATGAAAATTTCACTGTGGGGTTATTGCAACTGTGAGGTTAGTTACAATAGCCCCTTATATTTTTGTATGAAACTAAAAACACTAGTGATGTGACAGTGTCGATATTTTTATTATGTATCCTTCTTGGTAGTCAAAATATACTTTCTTTATGATTAATTAAAGAAGAACCATCGATTATTTCTTCGATATTATACCCAGAGACGGGTTCATAAGTAAAATTCAAATTAAATAAAGCGTGGTTAAAGAATATAAGTAACTAAAAACAATAGGTAGGATAGTTCTGTGATTGTTCAAGTAATTTTTAGTAAACGGTTGATTAACTAATAAACGTATTTTGTTTGGTTTACGTTTTAAACAATATTTAACACAAAGAATATTATTTGTTCTGACCAAAAACTAAAATTGACTTAGTAGGTAGTACACTGTTATTTTTTTTGTTGCGATTTAAAGTGGTAAATCAAAGTAGGTACATGATTTTTTCCTCTAAATAATGCGGCGCCATCTACGATCGTAACGTTATTGTATAGATAACGTTATTGTATATATATATAGAATAATAAAAATATATCGATGAATAAGTTTTTTGCATTCCCCACACTAATTCTCTAACAAATAGTTGCATTTGCCCCACAATCAGAAAAATAAGATTTTTCCTGAAAACTCGTCCTTGCTACACGGTAATCCAGTTCAAAATCCTATGAATAACATGAAATCTCATAAATATATTCTATATTCGTTGTTTTATATGAAATAGAAGAAGAGCTATGGCAGTTAGTTGCATTTACCCCCGACTAGGGGTTAATGTAACTTTTTCTACCAATTTTAGGAAATATTCTCACTACCAGTTATTTATAAGACTTATGTATTGCTTGATTGGTTGAAAATAATCTTGAATAAATACAAAAATCACTAAATGGGTCAAATAAATGACCAAATATAAAAGGAGATAACTGCAACCGATCAAACTTGAAACTTGTTATTTTTTAGTTGCATTTGCCCCGGTTGACCCTACATATTATTTTGAGATATGAATTCTATGTTTTCGACGTTTTAATTTCTTCCTTATCATGGTCGGTAGATTCATTAATAGTATTTATATTTTTAGGTTTATGAAGGTAACAGAGATAGCTTAACAATAGATCGTTTCATAGTAAGATAGTAAGATAATTATAATCATCACATTATTTTATAATGTAATCTCATCTTGTAAAGGGTTCAAAGATTTTCGATATTTCGGACAAAAATTGTCGCTTTGTAGGATTTGAGATCAATTCCGCCGTTAACCCTTACTTAAATTGGCGCCATCTTAAAATTAGGATTTGAAGGTCATGTTGCAGATTAGGCGCTCTATACATGAGATCATTAAGGGTTAATCCATTTAAGGTTTTCTAGGATGCTTCGAACACAATTCGCAAGGTTGTAGTTCATGACTCTGCGAGTAAGGTGCGCGGTAGGTGGCCACTGGGCCTTAAGTCGGCGTGCGACACACAGGGTATCATATGTCTGAGTTCTTTGTATTCCGATATGAATAGCTTATACTCGCGTGCTAATCGACGTTATTTTATTAATTAGTTTTATAATTGTTTAAATTAGGCGATACATTTAAGATTTTGATGCACCTAATTTTTCTTCAAAATTTTCTTTTAAAGGTCTTCCTGAGATAGATTTAAAGTAAGATTTAGAGTAAGGTACATCCTTCTTTCCCATAACTGCTGGATGTTGCTATTTAAATTAAGATTACATTGATATATTCATTTTTACGGTGTATTTTTTAAGGTTGAGATTTGTGAGCACTGATCTAGAAGCGCTCTCGTGTTAAGGTGAGATCCATCTGATACCTTGATAATTGCAGTAGCGGGTAATAGGTATTTCGCTGGGGTCACATGGAAGGGATACTAATGTGTTCATATTTTCTTGTTGCTGGCGTAAAGGTTTCGAATAAGGCACGTGGAACCTCGAACGTGACGCTTCCGGTGTCATATTTTGTGACGTGAAACATTCATGTAAAAGGGTATTATGATTTTTATTACATTGCTTACACAATATCTGTGAAAAGCATTTCATTCCTTTGTGGTAATGTAGGCAGTTGAGGCAAAGTTTCATGTTTTCAACCGTTTTTCTTCGCTCATAAGGATGCATTTGTAATAACGTCGGACATGTATAAAGGCGATGTTCGCTGGAATTGCATATCGGACACCGCTTGCGTTTTACATTTGTTATATTATTGGAATAAGTTACTTGCGAAATAGCATGATTTGTATAATATGGGTTATTAAAACTCTGTTTAAATTTATTATTATAATTTTTAGGAAAGGATGATTGATTATTATAGTTTCTTAAATGTGTATGCTGATTTGATGGCTGATTAAATGCTTTTGTAGTGTAGCTTTCATGCTTTTTTCGTGAGGTCTCTAGCGTCATAAACTTGGTTTCTAAATACTGTAAAAAGTCTTGCAATACAGGTATTTCTCTGGGCGACTTTAAAGATTGCATATAATCATTGTATGTTTCTGTGTCCAACTTTTGAGATAATATACAAACAAGAAAAGGGTCCCAAGATGACACGTTAATTCCAAGGTTTTCAATTGCATTAATGCTCTCATATGTTACATCATGAATCCGTTTAATATGTTGATACGACTGATATTGAATATTAGGGATATTTAAGAGATTATTAAGATGAGATGTAAAGATTAATCGCTTATTATCGTAACGATGACTGAGGATATTCCAAGATATGAGATAATTGTCAGAGCTGATTTGGAGATGTTGTATCATTTTTTCAGGCTCGCCCTTAACTTTACTCTTAAGAAACTGTAACTTTTGTGCATTAGATAGTGACGGATTATTGTGAATAGTTTCCGTAAATAGATCTTTAAAGGAAACCCATTGCATGTAATTTCCTTCGAATGTAGGCAGCTCTACTTTTGGGGTTGATTTTTCTATATGAGATAGAGAATACATCTTTTTATTAATATCTTTTTTTAACTTATAGTAATGTTTTTCATAATTAGTAAATTGTTCTTCATATTCAGCGTTCGTTCCGCTCAATTCATTTTCTAATTCCCAATGCAAGGTATCAATTGCCGACGGATTTGCAAGGACTTTAGGATATCCTCGAATTCCCACTTTTCCGACATAAGATCAAGATTTATGTTTGAAATAGTTCGCAAAAAAGCCTTAAAATTAGTTGTTTGTTTTTTCATAAGCTCTTCCGTTTTATTCATATTAGATATATTGTTGGGAGGTTTTTCTTGATATTCATGAGAGGTTGACGGGGTTTGAAAGGTTGGAGGTTGTAATTCAGGGTTTTCTAAAGATTTATAATTTTGCAAGGCTGTCTTTATGTTATTGTATTTTTTCTTAATTTGATCATATCTATTGAATGCAAAATACTCATGAGAGTGATCGTTAAAAGATAGAAGTATCATATGGTTGTTGTGGAAGTCTACAAAATATTGTTCTAGCGTTTCTAGTCTTCGTCGTATATAATCGGAAGTCTTTCGCTCCGCTCCATCCTTTTTAAAGTTTATATGTAGCTTATCCAATGCATCTATTAATTGCTCTTGGGTAGCTAAAATATCCTCCATCGACATGTTTCAAAATAAGAGATAAAATAAGAAACCTTACTTGGTTAGCTTCAAGTTACGCTTACGCCGCGCCGAGATGTGAATTATTCCGTCGATGTGTAGAGATGCGATGCCTTTCCAGGGCACCAATGTTGAGATATGAAGATGTGTGGTGCCTTCCTAAAGCACCGAGGTTGAGGTGTGGTGTCCCCCCAAGACACCAGGGTAGAGATGTGGAGATATGTGTGGTGCCTTCCAAAAGCACCGAGGTTGAGGTGTGGTGTCCCCCCAAGACACCAGGGTAGAGATGTGGAGATATGTGTGGTGCCTTCCAAAAGCACCGAGGTCGCGATGTGATCACGGAAACCAGAACCACGCACACAAACACAGCACAAACTTTATGCACACTTTTTGTCCCGGTCCCGCAATTCACCGTTTGCTCGAAGGACCAATGTAAGGTGGGGTAAAAGATAAGATATGAGATTCAAGATTGAGATTAAGATATATTTATTCCTTTACTATATTGGGATTAGATGAGATTGAGTTTTATGACGCACCGGGCGGAGCTCCACTCCGCCCGGTGCGGAGACCGACTGCGAACTGAACTGTGTGTTAAAACTTAAAATAATAATTAATACAATATAATAAAATATGCACCATCGACGCATTGCATTCCGGGAACATGTACCTATTGTCTGTACGATTAGGTAATCGTACAAAGATACTGTTATATTTTATATTACAGTATCTTATGGTATCCGGTATCAGCGTTCTGACCATCATCACAGACTAATAATAATATACTACGTATACAACCACCATTATTCTTATTGTCATTGCGTACTAAGACCCCTGTAGAACCGCCATCCTGTTACAAATGACCCGAAATTTTGTGGGTCATTTGTAATATAAAATATTACAGTAAGTATCAATATTATAGCATCTTCACCGTGTGTGACGCACTTAAATCTATACCTCGTATTATAAAGCTGAAGAGTTTGTTTGTTTAAACGCTCTGATCTCGGGAACTACTGGTCCGATTTGAAAAATTCTTTCGGTGTTAGATAGCCCATTTATCGAGGAAGGTTATAGGCTATAATGTATCATCACACTGAGACCAACAAGAGCGGAGCAATGCGGGTGAAACCACGGGGCACAGCTAGTAAATTAACTATGGAGTACAGATATTACAATTCGAATTCCGCCCTCGGCTTCGCCCGCGTTTTTAAAGAACAGTTCCCGTTCCTTTGGGATTTCCACGAAAAAAATTAGTCGATTCAGTAGTATGTGTAGAAGTAGCAAACACCCATCCATCCTCACAAACTCATATATTTGTAGGATCTAGATTAAATTAGTAGTTAGTATCGTGCTTATAATATTAGAAGGATAGTTGCGCAGCTAGCATCGCGAGATTGCAGGAGGCAGCGAAAAGTGCGAGAGGCCTATACGCCTATTCTACATGACCCGGGAAAAGCTGCTAAATAAGTATGTTATTTATATCTAATAATATATAGCAAGTGTAGCCGGCATATATTATACTAGCATTTGCCAATGCCCGCGGGTGAAACCGCGAGGAATAGCATATATATAATCTATACTAATATTTGTATACGTATACTACGTATTATTATTAGTCTGTGCTAATATTATAAAGCTAAAGATTTTGTTTGTTTGAACGCGCTAATCTCAGAAACTACTGGTCCGATTTGAAAAATTCTTTCGGTATTAGATAGCCCTTTTATCGAGGAAGGCTATATATAGGCTGTATATTATCACGCTAAGACCAACAGCAGCTAAGCAATGCGGGTGAAACCGCGGAGCACAACTAGTTATTATATAAGTGTCGAACTATTATGCACCGATTTTGATGAAACCTTTTGTTCTTTATAGAGTAAAATTTCCGTGGAGGGAAAGTATTCTTAATAGGGGGAATCCGGGAGACTTGCCCAGGTGGGAGAGTTGAACCACTTTGAATAACTTTTTAAATTAGGCGCCAAATTACGCCGAGTGGCAAACAAATGAATGCGCGTAACCCGCCAATCACAAGCAACTCGCAATTTTGAGTGATAACGGATGCGTTCGACCGTGAGTTACGAAAAAGTGTTTTTATCGTCGCGGAGTGTTTTTTTTTGGATTTGTTATTTTAATTGCTATGCACGTATTTATGAAGGTATGTATCAAATACCTACGTTATTGCATTACTAGATTATCATATTTTGTCGTAAGTTTAGTGTTGTTCCCCAGTTGATAGTGGATTTGTTGGAAAAAATCATGATACGGCCTCGAGTCGGGTGTGGGAGAGTTGAACCAGTCTGCAGTCGGGAGACTTGAACACTGTTCAAGTCTCCCTTTACAGTTTGTATAGGTACTATTTATGTTAGTTTTTGTTTTGTTTCAGAAAGAAAATGTAATTTCAGTATAAGCCTAAGGAAGGTAGTCGTCGCAGGAAACCGTTTACTAAGTCTGAGATTGAAAGTGCAGTCAGAGAAATAAAGAGTGGCAAATCTATTCGTCTAATTGCAATCAAATATGGGATAGACAGAACCACTTTACAGTATTACCTGTTAGGTGATCAAAAGTTAACACCTTTGCAAGACAAATGCTCCTAGATTTTTAGTGTAAATTAACAGAAATGACTCGTTCTTTACTTATTGATCTGCTGTAAAATTCACTATGGTTTAACCAGAAAACAAGCAATGCAACTAGCTTTCGACTATGCTAAATTCCTCCAAAGTGAAAGGATCATCCAAGAGGCAAATATTGAAGAAAATAACATATCAGAAGTCTGAGAGGAATCAGAAGAAGAAATCTTTAATTACCAAGAAATTTCTATTGACGAAGATTGGGAAAA
This sequence comes from Colias eurytheme, assembly GCF_061535395.1. Taxonomy (NCBI): domain Eukaryota; kingdom Metazoa; phylum Arthropoda; class Insecta; order Lepidoptera; family Pieridae; genus Colias; species Colias eurytheme. Next base: position 3,106,031 of record NC_142992.1, on the reverse strand, counting down.
ATAGGGATGAGTCGTGGTTTTGCTTTGTTTGTCAGTCTGATGAGATATTGGATATACATACGTCTTTGTGTTTCTTGTTGTAGGAATGTCCATGAGATATGAGTCGGCCTCACAAAAATTACGTTAAGAGATTATTTGTCGCGATTGCACTAAAATGTAAAGAGTAACAAATTGAATTAAAGTTCCACTTATTAAACCTATTGTGATTATGCATGTGCCTCATTTTAATCTTTGAGACTGATAGAGCTAGTCTTAGTTAATAGTAAAAATGTCTTTAAGTTAGTTTTGTAGATTTATGTAGCAGAAGATACCTCAAAACGAGTATTTAATAATAAAAAGAAGCGAATGTTATGTTATGGAGTTTCACTGAAAACATATGTTTAATTATTTTCACTAAATTGTTTAGAAGGTGATTATGAATATTCTAGTTATTGTTAAATATGTCTAAATAATACATAACTAATGTATAATATGCTTTATTTGCTTCATTTCCCCTCTCTAAAAGGTATGGGCAAGTGTCCCGCACCTTATGAGCAAGTGTCCCGCCGGTTGGGGAGACTTGAATCAAAACTCATTTTTCATTAAAACTTAGTTTACTATCTTCTCCTTGCAATTTTTATATCCAGAATGGTATACAATCTTAGCCAGATAATAAGGCTTCCATACGGTCTAGATATTATAGCTCTCAAGGTCACTGATTAGATTTTATAGAGCTTTTAGTAAAAAGCGGTTCAAGTCTCCCGGACTCCCCCTACTGTAGATAGAAAATGTTGCTCAAACGAAACATAAAATTATTCTTGAAAATAAAAATGTACTATCACTGTATTAAAATCATAACTAGCTACATAATATTTTCTATTTGTGAATTATCGATAACAAGGCTGATTGTTAGGGCATAGCATTACGACTTAGGTTATTAGTCTTTAATGTAGAGTGACAAATTTCAACCTTATCTCTATGTTTTGAGGTTCAAAGTTATTTCTATCGAATGTTCGTTAACATTCGATAGAAATAACTTTGAACGAACTAGAGGGCGTTCCCTCTGTTGTTGAATAGTCAAATTTTTTCGAATTCTCTGACTCTGAGCAAAGAGAAACAAAACAGGGATGTTATACTAAAATAAACCGTAAAACCATAAACCGTGTTACTGTGTACATAGGTAGGGTACATACTGAAATGCTGAATTTATTACTAAGTCACTTATTACTCAAATTAAGCTGTCCAATAAAAGGCATAGCTTACTTGTAGTTGTACTGTTTAGCTATCGGTTTAAAATTTAAATGTATGGGTTTGGCGACAGTGGTTTTCATACTAATTATGACATTATAGTATAGACATACTTCCTACTTTATACTTAGTACTTTTTTGAGTTTGAGTTGAGTTAAGACTCCCACCTAGTACTTCGTACACAGCCAATAGGCATTGTTATTTAGGAATAATTCAAATTCCAAGCAATGTTGCTGTATTGTTATGCATGCAGCATGACGCAGGTCAAATCTTTATATTATGGGAGCCTACATTTTACGCAATCATTAGGCTATTTAATTTCTTTGAAAATGATTTTCCATTATACAATATACTTCTCGTAAACTGTTTTTCAATAGTTTCTGATTACCAGTGGGCACTCGTTGTGTATGTAATTTCCATTAATGCCTCTCGTTTTTTCAACATTGTAACTAATACTAATATTATAAATCTGAAAAGTTTGTTTGTTTGAACGCGATAATCTCAGGAACTGCTGGTCCGATTTGAAAAATTATTTCGATGTTTGATAGCCCATTTATCGAGAAGGCCAGGTACAGACTATAATACATATCATTACGCTAAGACCAACAGAAGAGCCACGTGGGTGAAACCGCGAAGCGCAGCTGAATATATGTAGGTACATCAATGGAATAACTTCAGAGTTTTAATGTGTTAAAAAATAAACACAAGTCATCTAAATTAATCTTAATTGGAATTCAGGATATTTGGATTAGTTAATAAAAGAAGTATTGATATATTTTAAACATCACTTTAATATTCTATAGACTATAAGTCATTTTATATTAATATACTTCTAATTGATCTTTGATCTATGTGAAATAAAAGACCAAAATACTCTCTTGCTATAATATTTTATTACACTAATTTAATGATTTTACTAATTCATCAAAATGATTAAAAGGTGATATAAAATAAAAGATGTTTCTACTATGATTATATTTACTGTAACAATAAATTACACTGATGTCAGAGTAGAGCTTTTCAAGTTTACTTTCTGTACCAAATCTGGATAGTTTTCATTCTTTTAACTTTCTTTTGTAATTGAAGAACACCATAGAGCAGAGCTTCGGCGGTCGGCGGGCAACCTGGCACATAGATATCTACTGGCACAATGCGGTCACAACCCCTGCAAAATAACAAGGATTTAAAAAAAAAACTAAGCTTGCTTAAAATATAGCCTTTACTTCGCAAATAGGGCAGCACATCACTTGTCTTCTATTAATTAATTAATTAATAATATATAAAAGCTAGATAATTAAATAACAAATAATTAAAAAAAAGAGATGATTTTGAAACATGCTCCAAGGAAAATTGTTTTTCCATTGTTAAAATTATTTCAAATTGAAAAAGATCATCTTACACCTGGACTGTACATTGTACATACATGTATTGTACAAACATGAATGGCAAACATTAAAAAAATAATGTCTTATGGCCATGTTTTAGCATTTTAAGATTGATCACCAATTTATTAGTTAATCCATCAGGCCCCGAAATCACAGACACAATAGAAAATCTATTGTGTCGCGGCCGGATCTGGCCGTTCGGGGCTCAATGGGTTAATACACCAAATCGAAACATTCAAAATGTATTGAAAAGCGTCTTTGGCTTATTTGTTCATTTAAATCTATTACTTACCTCACAACCGAGTAAGAGTAATGATAGTATCCACCACCGTTAGCACAGCTCCCCATAGAAATCACCCATCTTGGGTCCGGCATTTGATCGTAAACCTTCCTTAGAGCTGGAGCCATTTTGTTTGTTAAAGTACCAGCTACAATCATCACGTCAGACTGCCGAGGTGATGCTCTGAATACTACACCATATCTAGAATGAATCAATGTTTGGATTATTATTGATTGTTAAAATTTTAATACAAGTGAAACCTACATTATAACAAAGACTAGTAAAATATAGGTAAAGCTAAGCTTAAGGAGACTGCGGGGCAGTTCCAACAGAATTTTTTGCTAAATAAATTTTGAAGTGTTACTGGTAACAATGGTCCATACCATTTATGAAATTTTAGAAATTTTAGAGATTTTAGATTAATAATGAAATTTATATGGTTTATTTATTTATAGGCAAATTCAACAAATACGAAAAAGGTTACATGAATTGTTTAATCTGGGATTAAAAATATGGTGAAAAAATTTGATGAAATTGAAAAATGATCAATTTCATCACGGTCACGGCTTTAAAGCGCCCTACATATTTCAAAATGTATGTAATGGTGAGAATTCAACTCATACATTTTAATTGTATGGATAAGATCAACTTTATTTATAACAATCAATATTGGACTGTTTGATTTTCATACTAAATTCGCAAATAAAATTAAGTGCGACATATGCTAACATTTAGTTACCTGTCCATGTCATAGCGAGGAGCGGCGATGTGCATCATCTCTACGGCACAACAAGCCAGACCAAAAGTCATGGGCCACATTGATCCCTTCCTACCCCAATTCAGTAAGTCGTCCAACCTAGCGACGGCATACTCTGCCATGTTCGATGTTTTTTGAAAAGGCGAATACGGTCTCATCTCTGATGGGTCTGGAGCCGGCAAATGGGTTTGGCGTACTTGATCTACAATTGGTGTAAAGGCTCCTTTCTTTAAAACGGATAAAACCGCAGAGGGAGCCGAAGCTCCTATTGCTTTGAGCGCCTGCATTGCACCTGCAAAAACACGTAATTTAGAGCTAGAAATAATTAAGTTTATAATAAAATTTCACTAGGTGATGCATCTTACTTATATTTATTTAATTTTTATAAAACCTACACCAGCAAAGTGGTGTTCCAATTAAGCTTAAAAATAAAATACAAATATTTTACGTAACTACGCGCATTTGCAAATCAATTCATTCGATCATCGATGTGTTGACTTTGAAGTTTGACAATTGACATAACATGACATTTAAATTATTTTTTTAATAAACAAAAGCAGCTGCGACAACTTGGAGATAGAGCTAGAATCATGATCGAGTTGATTCGTAAAACAAATTCTATCATAACCATAGCAAGCAGCAATATTCAGAATAACTTTTTACATAAAATAGATATCATGCATATTTTGAAGCTAATAATGTTAGCCACCCTTTAAAATAAATCAAGCGCCACTGCGACAGCGCCAGATACTAGGGACTACATTTTAGAAGTTCATTATTAAGATATCGAATATAGATTTCAATTATATGCTATCTAATAATGAAATAAAGTATGTCGATCTAGTGGAAATAAAAGTTAATGGATCATTTTATTTTCGTGACACCGGCAAATAGTTACGTTTTCATGACATAGGTACGAGAGAAAAGAAAAAGATAATTATTGACATTTGACGTTGACGTTGACTTATTTGATTAATCAAATCATGTTCAAAATTGACAATTATTTGAATGTCCCGGCTCCCCGTGTCCGAGTAGAATAATTTAAATTTGTACCTGTATCGAACAAACTTTGTAGGTTCATTCGAAAAGAAACAAATTACAAGACAAAATAGTAGATTTATATACAACATACATTACATAATTGAACCTAGGGAACTTACACCAGTTTGCACAGCATCTGTAAAATAATAATGAATGGACCACAAAAGGTAAACACAAAAATCTACTATTGAGAAAATTAATTTTAATAATGTACAAACATATTTGAAAAATGTTCTCATTGATATACTTTTCAGAGTAAGAAGTGGTTCAAACCATTATTCGAATTTGACGAAACTGAGCCACCGAAAAAGATTAAAAAGAATACAAGTAAAATAGTTGAACCTGTAAACAACAATGAGGAAGATGTGAGTAACGTTTTATGTGTAGTATTATAACTACTTGTTTTATAACATTATTTACGTTTAATATAAATTTCAGATATGTGCGCGAAAGAACAACAATCATATAATTCATAATGTAACTAGTAAAAATTGGACGAAAAATTTCGATCCAGTAAAAGTCGATGATTTAGCAGTGCATAATAAAAAAATTCAAGAGGTAGAAGAATGGTTGAAATGTTCTTGTTTGAACAGCAGCAGTAATATGTTACTACTCTCTGGGCCAGTGGGATGTGGAAAAACAGCAACAATACACACCTTAGCAGCTAAACATAATATAAAAGTAACAGAGTGGATTACACCAGTTGATATAGAATTCCCTTCAGAATATGGTATTATTGATCTATGTTTATTATGTTAACATCTATAGAAAAAACAATATATTGCCTACTTATTGTTCAAACCTGTGTTTAAGACTAAAACAAGAAATTTAATTATCTATACTAATATTATAAAGCTGAAGAGTTTGTTTGTTTGAACGCACTAATCTCGGGAACTACTGATCCGATTTGAAAAATTCTTTCGGTGTTAGATAGCCCATTTATCGATGAAGGTTATAGGCTATATTTCATCACGCTACGGGCAACAGGAGTGGAGCCACGGGGGTGAAACCGCGCGGAGCAGCTAATCTGAAATATAAAATTATCTTAATTTTGTACTAATTACAGGAGACTATCAATTTAAAGAATCTCAATCAAAAAGATTCCTTGATTTTATTATAAATGCTGCCAATTTTACATCTCTTCTTGATAACAATAGCAGTAAAGTAGTACTTGTGGAAGATTTCCCCAATACATTTTTAAGGACACCAGCAGAGTTTACAGATATTTTACAGTAAGTTTTATACATTTAAATAGATTCTTTAGTGTAATTTACAGTAGGCTCTACACTCATTTATTAGTGGTACTGTATTTCAAATAATATTTATGTGAAATAGTATTCATGATTATAATATTATGTTAAACTAATTGTGACTGCAAAGCTTATACTTAATTAATCTTTAAAAAATTTCTCATTGTTTTATGAGATCATTATATTTGATAAATGTGTGTGTTATCTGTTTAAACTATATACATCATATTATATTTGTTCTTTTTCAGCCAATATAGGCAAAGAGCAAAATCCCCCATTGTTTTCATTTGCTCAGAGTCACATACGGATAACAAAAATATAGCATTTAATCTCTTTACTCCAACATTGAAAGAGCAGTTCAATATTACACATATAGCGTAAGTATAAACATATGTAAAAAAATTACCTACACTTCTAATTTTTTTTTTTAAATAATAAGTATTTTAACTGCCTTTAGAATAACTAAGGTTTTCAACACGCTAAAAAATGAAGCCTTTTTTAATTTCCAGGTTTAATGCTGTATCAGTAACAGGTTTAAAGGCAGCATTAAAACGGGCTGTTGACATTATTAGTAAGAAATACTTATCAATGTACAACATACCAAGTGCCAGTGTTGTGGATTCAGTCGTCAATTCTTCAGGAGGCGATGTTCGATCTGCTATATTAAATTTACACTTTGCGTCACTAAAAGGTATGTTTTATACATTTAAGTAATTTATATTGTCATTTTCTTGTAAAATATTAAATTTATTATCATAAAAATCTTCTGTATAAGGAATAAAAAATGTCATTTTTGTGGTTTTGGTATTTTACAAAAGAAATATACATAATTGTATTTCAGGATCAACAATGAACTTAGAAACAAGTATTGTTCTTGAAAAAGAAGTAAAAAGTAAAACAAATAAAAAGAAAAAGAATACTTCTAGTAAATTTATGTCTTTGGGAAAAGATCAAACTGTGAGCATATTGCATGGAGTTGGCAGAGTACTTAATCCTAAAGGTAAAATTGGACCTGAATTTTTTTAACTTTTATTCATATTTAAACCTCATTTCTAAGGGTGCACTCACACACATCAGTCACCGTCACGGCACGTCACCGGACAGGATTAAAAAAAAATATGTATCAATAGTTCTAGTATGACTCTGTTCCCACACGACAGTCGCCGGCACGAAATCTATCAGTGACGTCACCGGTCAGGCACGTCAAATAATCTTTCCATACATGTATCATACTTTTATCCCCACTCACCCGGTGCCGTCACGTCTCAGTTCAGTCAGCGTCGTGCTACCGTCAATAATTGCTACATGTTCTCTAGCGTGACACACGTCTAATCACTGACTAACCTGATGTATGTGTTCAATGATTCAGTCAAACCGGCGACGTGACTGACGGACAACATGACGGTGACTGGTGTTTGTGGATACGTACACAAACCGTCACCGATCAGTCATCGGTGACTTGACGGTGACTGATGTGTGTGAGTGCACCCTAAGGGTGCACTCACACACATCAGTGTGAGTGCACTCTAATGAGTGATGTGTGTCTAATGAGTGTGAGTGCACTCTAATGACTGATGTGTGTGAGTGCACCCTAAGGGTGCACTCACACACATCAGTCACCGTCAAGTCACCGATGACTGATCGGTGACGGTTTGTGTACGTATCCACAAACACCAGTCACCGTCATGTTGTCCGTCAGTCACGTCGCCGGTTTGACTGAATCATTGAACACATACATCAGGTTAGTCAGTGATTAGACGTGTGTCACGCTAGAGAACAGATACTGCCCTGACGGATAAAATGCAATACACGTGTAGCAATTGACGGTAGCACGACGCTGACTGAACTGAGACGTGACGGCACCGGGTGAGTGGGGATAAAAGTATGATACATGTATGGAAAGATTATTTGACGTGCCTGACCGGTGACGTCACTGATAGATTTCGTGCCGGCGACTGTCGTGTGGGAACAGAGTCATACTAGAACTATTGATACATATTTTTTTTAATCCTGTCCGGTGACGTGCCGTGACGGTGACTGATGTGTGTGAGTGCACCCTTAATCAGTATTTTAATATATTGTTTGTAACTAGTGAATATAACTATAAACAGTTCAGTTTTCAAGAGTACATATTTTATAGAATCTTGGAAAAATAGTACATTTACTTGATCATTGAAAATGAAAACATCAAAGTAAAATACATTTTTTTTTTCATTTACAGTTATAGTATCAGAAGACGGCAAAAAGAATTTGACACACTCCCCCAAAGATATAATTGAACAATTTCTCAGTCATCCCAGTTCGTTCATATCATTTTTGGAAGAAAACTATTTACCTCACTTCTCTTGTCCAAATGATGTTGACAAAGCAGCCTCCGCTCTTAGTGATAGTGACTACATGCTGTCTGAGTGGAATGTGAGTAATTTTTATTCAGAAAAAAGTTGACGTAAATGCTGTTTTACTAATATTATTGTATGACAATATCTATTATCACAGTTATTCTTTCCATAAAGCGAAATCATTTTTTTCTTTTCGAAGTGAAACTTCTTTATCGGGGTTGGAAAAAAATTTAGTGTAACATTTTTTCGTTACGCGTGACATTTTTTCCGTTACGCGCCATCTTTTTCTATCCCCACCACGCGTGATTCGACGTATTTATGTAAAGTTGCATATAGTAAATTATTTTTTGAAAAATAAGGTCATAAAGAAGTTTCACTTCTTACGTGTGTACACGCACACATTTAATTATAATTTTCCCATTTTAACTTAAATAAATCAGAAGGAATTAATTCATCTTGTTATATCTTTCAGGAGAAACTGTGCCAGGAGTATGGTTTATATACAGCTGTAGCTGGTCTAATGTTAGCTAATAAATCACCAGTCTCTGCCTGGAATCCTGTCCGAGGCCCAAAAAATATGAAAGTTCAATATCCGTAAGTACATCAGTTGTACGATCAACATTTTGTAACAGACCAAAATTAAAGCATAACTATCAAATTACTAATCATATTTGTTTTTGCTTTCTATTTTGATGTAGAAAAAATCTTTATGATTAATATACTAAAAATATTAATCATAAATGAAAACCTCTAATTGTATATTTTCAGGACATTAAAAGAACTACCACAACTGGACAGTGATTATTTGTACAAAGGCAAAGTGTTGGTTTCCGATTACCTTACCTATTGCAAGATAATTGGAAACAATAATTAGTTTTAAGAAAAATGTACTGTGATTTTAAACATTTATTAATAAAATTTAAACTTCAACTTATTGTTTTATTTTACTTCTTAACATAAACCTTTATTTGGATTTGGGAACAGGATCATGGGATCTGGGGAGAAAAGTAAAAAAGTGATTAAAATTGACCGTTTATTAACAAAGTCTTAGTCCATTCATTACAATTACCATTTATGACATTACAAAAGCACTTTGCACTATTGTCAATTTATTATTTATATCTAGTTCATTTTCACCAATCACTCACGCAGTCAGTTTCCGTTTTGCAAGCTTTTTTTTAGGAAAAGACAATCTTTAAATACAGTTTTTTCTCTAATTATATTAACAATTCATATTCATACTTACCTGGCCACTGTTGTAAAAGCATGAACTTTTACATATACTCACCGCTGAGGAGACTGGAATGTGTGCTCTGTATTATATTGTGAGGTGTAAAACGTCAACTTCTATCTGTATTGTATGCATAAAATAAAACTAATCAGGTAGATATGGATTAGGTGCTATTTCCCCCTAAATACTGGTAAATTCTTTAGTTGGGAAATTGACTGTCAATTTGGTGAATAATTAAGAATTGATCTTGTATCAGCACATCAGTTAAGCCAGTAAGTATATTGTTTCATGATTGCAAGAGTATCTCTTAAAGCTCTTGTATCCCTCTTTTAAACTTTATTTCGACTACACCCTGCATATATATAATTGCGCGAGTCTAGTCTCCCCTACACACAATATTCACTTGGCTGTAAGATAGTGTGGTGTTATTATCTATGTGTGAGTGATTGTTGTGTATGTGAGTCACCATCTGGTGTGTCTGTATGTGTCGAGTCCGTGTCCAAGTGTGAGTCGATGTGTGTGGTGTGTGTATGTGTACGTGTCCGTGTGTGAATCGATGTGTGTGTGTACGTCTCTATACGTGTGTGAGTCGATGTGTGTGTGTACGTCTCTATGTGCGTGTCTACCGTGAGGAGGAGGAGGAGGACCTGGAGCGGCGGCGGCGCGGCGCGGCGCGGGGCGAGCGCGAGCGCGTGCGGCGCCGGCGCGGCGGCGAGCGGCGGCGCGGCGGCGAGCGGCGCCGGTACCTGCCACACACATTACTATGTTGTAGCATTATCACAGAATACATAATAGTAGCTAAACGCTACAGAACGGACACTCCGCCTCCCGCCAAAATTAAACACTTACCTCACCCCACATGATCGGGCTATAAATAGTCCTCATTTTTCTACAAGGACAATACGCAACGAAGATTGACAACATTTATCAAATCGATTTAAAGTAATTTTATTATTTTGGATTTGTGATTATCGTTTTTCGTAGAAAATGGTTAGATATTGTGCTGTTTACGGATGTATTTCATCAGAAAAACGCGAATTTTTTCACAATCATTTCAGGGGTTCATTGCAGTCAGGCTCTTATATAAAGTTACTACTTCTAAACAAAATCTGGAAACCTATTAACGAATACATTTTAGTTTCCTACTCGTACATACCTAGGCGGCGAGTGACGTCGCATGGGCGCGTGTCTCGGCGGCGGCGGGCGCGGCGAGGGCCGGCGCGGCCGCGACGGGACCAGCACCGGCGCCGCCGTGATCTCCTGCCCGTCGATCTGCCCTGCCCACCACAATTACAGACATTAATATACTAGCTGTCCTAAGTCCTTCGCAGTTTCACCCGCGAACGAACCTTCGTGCAAAATCTAGTACATATTTCTATAGGTCATGTGTTATTCTGACTGTGTGATTCTGAATAATGCATCTGCCCCTTACCCCACTACGGGGACATGGGACTTCACTTTGTGTTATTCTGATGTATAACCTATATTCTTACAATATACTTACTCACATTTAAAGTAATGAATTGATTGCGAGCCACTACTCGAATTAATGTTTTTTGCAATCATTTTCAATTTTGATCTGTTATAATATAGTAAAATATCTTTATAGTACATAATAAACTTTTACTCGTCTTTTGACTTAAAAAACAAGGAAGCACTCTTATTCACATTTTGGGCTTGATAATAAATGTTGTAATACTTATATATGATTTATTCTAATAGTGTTCTTGTTTACCTCCATCCATATGCTTCATGGCATTTTCTGCTTCATCCGGATTGCTGAATTCCACATACGCGTATCCTCTCCCATTTTGAGGGTGCAGTCTATCCATAGGGAACTCTACAGTTTTCACTGTGCCATATGTAGAGAAGATCTCTTGTATATGTTCCCGGTTGACGTTTAGTGTCAAACGACCAATGTGGATGCGTGTGGGACGCGGGGGCGGCGAGCGTTCGCGTTTCTTGCGTGCTGGTGATCTGAAAATGTTTAGTTTTATGAATACTCAAGTTTTGTTGTGTATTTGTGAATTTCATAATGGACATCTTAATAACTAGAAGCTATAGACTAAGGGCCGATTTTTCAATGCTTGGATAAAACTTATTCGTCGAATAATGTATAAAACTACCATTTTAAAAACGTATTCTAATTGCCCGTATTTGACAGTTTACGTGACATTTTAATATTATCGCGTAATACTTTATTGGACGGATAAGTTTTATCCAAGCATTGAAAAATCGGCCCTAATTAAAATGAACCTAAATACATTATTTCAAAAGAAAAGCCTCAGTTATGACATGAAGAATAGATTATAATTGGAAAGTGCACTGTGGTTAATAGTTATTTATATGAGAATTCAAAATAATGTCTAAAATAATTAAAAGAAAGTTGTGAAGCGTTAAACAATGTTTTGAAGTAAAGTAATAGCTAAGTTTTACAATTTTTATGATTTTAGTTCATAAAATCAGAGCAATTATAAAATAAATACCTTTCATGTTTATCTCTGGCTTTAGATTTGTCTGCTGATGATGGTGTTGTGACTTTCTTTTTGTCTGCGGGTGATTTGTCTCTTGCTTTATCTCTGTTGGGTTCACGTTTGTCCTTTGCTGGACTTTTGCGAGGTGATACTCTAAAATTAGAATTAGTTCTTGATAGATATAACACAATAATAAGAAACCATATTAAATTCAGTACATTTTAAAGAATAATCCCAGTTCATTTTAAGTTTACATTCAATCAAGAATGATATCTTAAAACAAAGGCTTGCTTCATAAGAACTTAAGAATGATTCACACTACACTGTGGCGAGCTGTGCCAGAGCCAGAAAACAAAATAATGAAACAATATCAATCAACATTTCAATTATGCCAAAAATGAATTTTCAAAATCAGTTCAGTAGATCAGGAGTCCCAAGAGATTACCCGTTACCTCACAAAGCCACTTATATTATTATTGAAGACTAGCGGTCTGCCCCGGCTTTGCCCGTGGTACATATTTCACAATAAAAGGTAGCCTATGTTCTTTCTCAGGGTCTAAAGATTGCCTGTGCCAAATTACATCAAAATCTGTCCAGTAGTTTATGCGTGAAAACCATACATACATACAAACCTTTCCTCTTTATAATATTAGTATAGATGTCTTGTTGTTACTACCCGTTCGCTTCGAGTTGGCCGCTCCCACCCTTCCCGCTTCACCGCACCGCACTCCTAGTACCGTCAGTAACGCAATCACGTGCGCCCGTTCGTAACTAATATCGGTCCCGTTGTTTTTGGTTATGTTATTTGATTGTTTTGTTAAGTTTATTATTGTTAAGTTTTATATGTATATTTTTTTACTGATATTAGCGAGGAAATCGCTGAAGTAAGTAATTATACAAAATGTTTTTGTTATTTTATTTTTCGGAGTGTTATTATTTTTTTTGTCAACGGTACCAGTCGATGAGCCTGTGACATCATTTTGTAACGGTCATCGACGGCCAACTCGAAGCGAACGGGTAGTAGTATTACATGAGAAACAAGTTATTGAATAAGCATAATCTTACTTCTTCTTTGGCCTGGATCTATCATTAGTACTGCTACTGCTGCTGGACGAACTAGAGCTGGACGATGATCGAGACGAGCTCTCCGAACTGCTGGACGAAGACCGCGACGACGACCTGGACGAACTACTGTCCGAGGAACTGTGAATTTAAAGGAATTAGCAAAATCTTAGTCAATACTCTGAGTTTTTCATTTTGAAACATCTGTCAAATTAAATCTTTCATGACAATATTTTAAATATATTGTATATTTTGTAAACAATGTATATTTATACGAAGCGCTGCACTAATATGGCTTATATTATCCTACATTAAACCTATTGGTTTAGGTTCTTGTGGATGTAAGCGTAGTTCACTTCTACATTGTAGGCGTTTATAGTTAGTTACCAACATAACCTAGAGCCCATGACAATTGATTTAAAAACAAATTTTAATTTATGTACCTGCCACTACTATCACTACTACTGGAACCAGATTCCTTCTTCTTCTTTTCCTTAGGTTTCTTTTTATCCTTATCCTTATCCGAAATAACTGAGGGAGACTTATTTCGCGCCCTGCAAGGGAATATAAAATCATTTAGTAATCCGTAAAGAAAAAAGTATGTTCTGTACGTATTATATACAAAGTTGCATTCCTTACATTTTTTTTACTAAAACTGACAATATGTGCAAGTAAAATTAATAAACACGCATCTGGCTTCGCATTTACATCAAAAATTATCCGCCATGTCCACAGAGCAAGTAATCAGGGTCTTTTCAGCTAGAACATTTCACTCTCAGTACATTTATGTTGGTTCATTTTAGTTCGGACATAGCTCAACAGATGTCAGCCTTACAAATTCTTTTGACAGATGACAGTTGACAGTTGACACATGTTTGTTTTATGTTTATTGCCCGTTGCCCCTCGCCCCCTCACTCCCTCACTCCGTTTACCGGCGTTTGCGTGGCGACTGGCGTTTGCGCATTGGAATCGTTCATGGTGTTTTTTATGTTTATTCGGATTTATCCCCACGAATTGGCGTGTTTATGGACTTTTATGTATCTGTTGAAAATCGTGACCCCAGGCTTGACTCCGGACTTTGATTCTTTCGTTTTGGATTTGATCTCAACTTCATTTCTGATCACTATGGCTGCCGAGAAAAAGTGCTGTGTGCCGACCTGTGGTAAGTCTATAATCGTGTTATTTATTTGGATTTGCCAAAATAAGTAGCTCAAATAAATACATTGCTGTTTAGGCTTTGCTACTCACGGGCTGATAGTTAGGTTAGTTTGTGTTTGTCAAGATGTTCTACTTTTATCATCCTAGCCAAAAGTAATAGAACTTATACTTATAATCAGCGTAAAATCAAAGCATTTACCTTAAAAAGTGCTATTTGATGTACTTAATGTCTAGCACATTGTTATGCAATACATTATGACTAGACATCGGATTATATGCATTTGCATATTTGCATATGCAAATGCATAAATCTCTCTAATTACGGCGTTAGTGCATATTTTAGCCTTTTTCACCAATCGTGCATATTTCGTTAAGTAGCGGGAGTTTTGATTGGTCGACTAACCTTTATTAGCCAATCAGAACGCTCAGCGAGTAAACAAACCCTATTTTGGCATGGTAAAATGGCAAAAAATTACAAAAATTACCTACATTGAAACATTTTCACTAATAACTTATATTTCTACTTTTATTTCTATTTTCCATATGTACATTTTATATGCCTTTACCCTAAGCCTTTGAAATGTTACTATTAATTTGGCAAATTGATAATACTCATGCTCAATCTCACACAAAACTAATTTAAATGATTACAGGTACCTACTTATCTATTTCAAAATTGAATGTGAATCTAGTGTTTTCGAGTTTAGTTCTTGAATCATTTGAAAAGTAATATAGGTATAAGAATAATTTGATGTTTTTTATTCAACTATAAAATTCATCATTTATAAAATCAGCACTTGTTAGTACTAAACTTTTCTCGGTTATTGCATAAAAATTACACTAAGTATGATAAATTAAATATTTATTAGGTATTATAATATATTATTGCCTTTACATTGCTACTAGTTCTAATAATAATGCATCAAATTATACTTTCAGGTTCGGATACACAAATACTTCACAAGTTTCCAAATCCAGATAAAGACATGGAACGTTTCCGGATATGGCTTTATAGAATTGGAGGCGAAATTTTGGCTTTGGATAATGCATATATTTATAAATATCGCAAAATTTGTCATCAACATTTTGAAATTCAGTATCACACCAGAAGCAAAATGCTTAGTCCTAATGCTGTCCCTTCATTGTATTTGCCAGGTGACTAAACATTTAGAAAAAGTTTTATAATTATTTTTGTTAAGTAGGGTAAACCACCCAATTATTGGCACTTTAAGCAGCTACTTCACAAAACCGGTGAAATTTGCATGTACAATTATGTTTTAATTAAGAAAAAAACATTTATACTGGTATTCTAATCTATGGAGAATATTATAAAGTACTTTTCAATTTTAAATTAAATCTCTTTATTTAATATAGTGAATCTTTAAAAGAAAAAGCAAAAATACCAGTTGCTGGCATAGTCAAACCTTTTATTGGCAGTGATTGTTTCCAATTATTGTCACTATTCAAGACTGAAAAATATTTACTAGATCTTAAGTAGGGCTTTCAAAGTGTGTACTATGACATCTTAAAGTTAATTTTTACCATTCATAAATTAACAGAAATTAATTTTGAAATAAACAAAATAAAAGACTTTGTTAAAAGAAGTGTCACATTTATTTGTAGAGGAACATACCATTTCAGTTGGAACGCTTATTTTTTAAATATGGTTTTAGACAACCAAAAAACCTACTTAAATAAAACATAGAACAATTTTAGCTTACGATTAAATCACAGTTCTGATTGAATGACATCATAAGTAATTTTTAAGTTTCAATTAACATTTTTGTGTGCCAATAAAATGGATAAACAGATTTTAAACAGTCCAATTGTTGGCATACCACAAATAACTAAAAGTTGGCTGTTAAATTTTAAAATAATGTTTAAAAAAGGCAGTTCATACATTCAATAATAAGACAAAATTAATATGCATAAGAAAAACATAACGGAATTGCAATTTCTTTTAAGTTCATGATAGCTCTTACCTTAGTAAAAAACGAATATTTTGAATATTTTTGCCACACAAGTCCCGGCTTGTCAAACAGATGGTTGATACGCCGCAATGTTTTAAGAAATAAAAAACATTGTTAGCTAGTTGAGTAAAGAATGATACGCTACTTATTAATTTCAACTACAAAATTTATACTGGCTACAAAAAAATCTTAATTTTCTTAAAAAAACTGGAGCATGCCAATAAATTGGTAGAGTGCCAATAATAGGGTGGTTTACCTATATACTTTATTAATTCTTTTGTTATTTTATATTTTTGACGATCTTATTTTATTTTGACATGTAACTTATTTTATTATGAGCGAATCTTTTGCACAGAATAAATCTCTATAAAACTATTTATCGGCTAACTTTGACCAATAATGTCAGAGCCCCTGATTTTGAAGTAAAAGAGAAAAAATAATTATTGAGTTAACATAAGTAGGTAAGTAGGTACATAAATTTCCAAAAAAATATTGAATAATAGTCAGTTATAACATTTTGAACTTCTGTTGATGAATTTATTTTTTGCATCATTAGTACATAATATAACAGTTTATCATATTACTGCACTGTATTTCATCATATATAATATCTTACTTCATAATATATGTATGTACCTTATTAACTTATAACTTTTTTGCAGGTTTTAAAAAAAGCCTTCCATTGGCCGATGTTACAAATGTTGCAGCTGCTTATAGCTATACTGAAGGAATTTCATCAGCATTGCCTTCAACATCAGGTTAGTCAGCTGTTTTATTATTTATAATTTATTTTTAAAAATAATTAGGTACTCAATCCGCATCAAGTCCTGTTATATCATACTAAGCATATCTTGTGCCATGGAAAACAGAGAAAACAAACATGAAACAAGGTGCCTTAAAGTAGCCATAAACTTTGACCATTATAAACTCTCGGGGCCCCCAATTTTTAAGTAATATACAAAAATAGTTTTTGTACTACTTTGTACCTAAAACAATAAGTAGGTAGTAAATTACATCAATTTCCAAAACATATTGAGAAATTGTAAAAGTTTGAACTTCTTTTGATGAATTAATTTCTTGCTTCATTGATACATAATGGCTTATCTTGTAATTGCAATGTATTTTATCATTTATTTTTACTACGTCATAGGTAATATAGGTACTAAAATCTTTTACAGGTTTTACAAAAACAGTTCCATTGGCTGATGTTACAACTGCCAAAGATTCTCATTGCTGTACTGAAGAAATTTCAGCAGCATTGCCTTCATCATCAGGTATGTCAGCTGTTGTATTTTTATTACTAATCATAATTTATTTAAAATATTGAGTAAAGTAATAAAGTAATCAATCCTGAAAGTCTTGTGATCCGAGTAACAAAAAAAATATAGGTACCAGCTGAATTGAGAACCTCCTTCTCATTTTTTTGACGTTGGTTTAAAATAGACAACTAATACTTAAAATGGACTGATCTAGGTACACTTAAACTAAACAAATCTGAAGAATTACTTCTTATGAATTTTCAATGGACTGACCTAGGTACACTTAAACTAAACAAATCTGAAGAATTACTTCTTATGAATTTTCAATGGACTGATCTAGGTACACTTAAACTAAACAAATCTGAAGAATTACTTCTTATGAATTTTCAATGGACTGATCTAGGTACACTTAAACTAAACAAATCTGAAGAATTACTTCTTAATATGAATTTTCAAAAAAAATGTTCTCATACAACATGCGATGTTATCTGTGAAATATGTCATATTATTGTTAACATTTTTTAACTATATTTGAAATGATAGATAATTGCTATGCATAGTTAATATTTATAAACTATCGTTAATTAATAATTATTTAATTATTGTAACATTTAATATCAATAAGTTGAAGGAATAACAATTTATTTTTGAGAATAAAATAAAGTTTAGTTTATATCCCACCATTTCTGTATGTTTTGAGGGAAACTTATCACAATATTACAAGTGTTAGATAGGTTATTTTCCTTTCCCTATTATTATGGAATGTAATTGTTTACCCTTAAGAACTCTTAAACCTTAGAAAGGTATTTATTCCGACCTTAGAAAAAAAAAATGTTGTGTGGTTTTATGAAACCACGGTAAAAGTGAAACTGTTCGAACGGTTCCGAACACTGCTTTGTGTAGCGCATGTCGCGTGCCGAGTAGGTATACCTACTCGGCAGCCGCGATACACGCGACATGCGCTACACAGACCAAAAAGTTTGAGACGATGTAATAAAAGTTTCACTTTAAAAATCACAATTTTTTAACTTTGTATGGAGAAATTTTCTCATACAACGTGATATGGTATAACAATTTATTCCTGATAATAAAACAAAGTTTAATTTATAAACTAACCAACATTTCTTTAACTACAGGAAAACAGCAATCATCTCAAATTGAAGCCAGAACTAAATTGAACATCCAAACTCCGAAAAGTAAGTTTTCTTGGAATTTATTTACTTACATACATAATATCTATCCTAGATAAATGTATTTACGGCAGAAGTGGTGAAATCAGGTCACATTGACTTATGTTATAATATAACACTATTTCATATTTCATTCATTCATTCATTCATTCATATTTATGGTAACTTTAGTAAAAAGATTTTTTTTATTTAAGTAAAATAAACACTACTTTTTAAGGGAAACTTATCATAATTTTAGTGTTAGGTTATTTTCCATTCCCTATTAATATGAAATGTAATTTTCAAAGTTTAAGAACTTATGTAAAAACTTTTGTATGCGAATTTTTTTTCATAATTTTACTTTTATTTAGCTGTTTACTCAAATTATCATCCTTTAGCCAAAAAATCACAATTTATTAGAACTTTGTATTGAGATGTTGTATCAATACCATATTCCTCTTATGATACAACTACATACATAGAAAGTGTTTGCTCATTAGCTGCTTATTAACATTACACCATGATGCTTCAACTTTAAAAAAAAAATTACTAAAGGCTTTTTTCTACACGTGTGTGGTGGTGGCCTCTGAACACTTTATCTTTGGCAAAAATCTTAAATCTCTCCTTTCTTCTCATATTAATTCAAAACTTTTTTTTTCCAGGAAGCACTAAGAAACATACAACAAATGATGGGCCACGTTTGTACAAGGAGATACAGAAACTACAGAAAAAAAACAATTCATACAAGCAGAGACTTAAAAATGCTAACAATCTTTACAATAATACAGCATTTCAAAATGCACTCAGCAAATTCAAAAGATTGGCTGCTATTTTTACTATTATGCAGTTTCGTGAAATTATGAAGCCTAAAATGGGGCGACGATTTACTAAAGAGGAGAAAATAATGGCGCTTTCTGTTTATAAGCGTGGACCAAAATGCTACAAATGGCTCAGCAAGATGTTTATTCTGCCTTCCCCAATGACTTTAAGTAGAATGATTTCAAGAGCTGCTTTGAGACCGGGCATTAATGAAAAAATATTTGATCAATTAAAAAAAAAAGTGCAAAAAATGAAGGATAGTGAAAAATTATGCACCCTTATTTTTGATGAAATGGCTCTCACCCCACATTTTGATTACAACAGAAAAAAGGATAAAGTTACTGGCTTTGTAAACTACGTGGGGGAACCGAAGAAACAGATTGCTGACCATGTTCTAGTGTACATGATACGAGGAGTAGTCAGAAACTACAAGCAGCCAATTTATTATTCATTCTGCTCATGTAGTACACCGAAACAGGTTTTAGCAGCGCAAATAGAACTTATAATAAAAAAGCTTCATTTTATTGGATTTGTCGTTGTTGCGACTGTTTGTGACCAAGGCACCTCAAACACTGCTGCAATTAATAGCCTTATAGAAGCAAATAGAGAAGAGCATTTGAGGAGAAATCAAGTTTTAAGAGAGAAAGTATTTACAGTTGATGGTCAAGTAGTTATCCCATTGTATGATGTCCCACACATGTTGAAAGGTTTACGAAACAACTTGCTCACTAAAAATTTACAATATGTAATAAATGGAGAAAGTAAAGTTGCCAAGTGGGAACATATTGTGGAACTCTACCACAATAATCCTACATATAAAGGTTTAAAAATTATAAAAAATTTGACAGAAAGCCATTGCTTGAAAGAAAAAATACCGAAAATGAAAGTTAAGTACGCTGCTCAACTCTTCAGTCAAACTGTTGGGAAAACAATGGGCTATTTAGCTGGTAAGTTTATAAACTAATTATTTTTTTGTTTATGCTAGCTTTCCGCCGTGAGGTTTAAATATTTTCTCATAGCAATAAGACGTTTTCTCGCTAAAAAGAGTAGCATGTGTATACAGGGTGTAACAAAATTCTCAAGCAGTACTTAAGAAGAGTTGATGAGCCCATGAAACTGATCTACTTTTCTGATATGAAAAAAAAATTGGTGCTCCCATACAAAATTGGCTTTTGATCCGAAAAATCACTATGCCCTTGATGCTTAACTCATTTAATGAGACATATAAACACCCCTATAAATATGAACCACTAGGTACATACATATATTCATACGAAAAAGTAATTTAATTTCCCCCATGGTTTTATCATTAAGTTATTATATTATCATTAAGGCCGGTTGCAGAGCTTCACCGACCATCAGTGCGTACGTCAGTCGCGCTTGTCATATGTATGGAATATGCGTGCGTATGGGCGTATTCAGAAAGAAAGCTTGAAACTTATAAGCGCTTATAAGCGCTTATCGGCGCTTATAAGCGCTGGTAACCCGCGCAGGAAAATATATGAACATGCGCTTATAAGCGCTGATAGGCGCCGACAAGTTCCAACAAGTTTCAACAAACTTGTCGGTGCCGATCAGCGCTTATAAGCGCCGATAAGCGCTTATAAGTTTCAAGCTTTCTTTCTGAATACGCCCTATGGTCGGTCTAGCTATGAACGGTTTTATGAATTTCCATACATATTATGACAAGCGCGACTGACGTACGCACTGATGGTCGGTGAAGCTCTGCAACCGGCCTAAGGATAAATACGAAAGTTAGTCTTTTCACTTTCACAATTACAGAGCAATTAGAGTAAATTAAATAGAAAAAAAATTACCAATAGATAAGCAAGCTGGCTATCTGATTGGATTACAGAATTTTTGATTTACTTCATCATTAGTCAAAAATGTCATTTTAAACAAAACCTTATTTTTTGTTACAGAAATTGGGATACTGTCTGAAGAATCGAAAAATACTGCAGATTTTATTATTTTTATTGATAACTTATTTGACTCCATGAATGGAAGCAATAAAAATGCAAAAAATCGAAGTGGCAAAAACCTGCTGACCAGTGTGACACCAAATTCAGCCCACAAAGAACTGTGGACTGAAGCCAAAAGAATTTTAAAAACAATGAAATTTATAAGCGTAAATGGAAAAACTGGTACCGTTCCATCCATTAATAATTGGATACATACCTTAGAAAATATGGAACTACTGCGAGAAAAACTTTTCAGTGAATATAATGTCAAATCAATTTGGTGCAGACATTTCAATCAAGATCCCCTTGAAAATTTTTTTGGCAACATACGTAGTCATGGAATTCGAAGCAACTCGCCTACGTGTGCTAACTTTGAAGTAGCTTTTGCCTCCTTATTAGTTAGTAGTTTGAGTAGCAATTATTCTCCGGGTTCGAATTGCGAAGATGATTTTTGTAATGTGTTCCAATCATTTGATGACATATTTTTTGCACCAAATGAAATTAATAACGAAAGATGCGAAATTGATTATGAAGATCTAATGAATGAAAACATAATAATTGATTACGAAATTAAGCAAAGGGATCCCAGAATAAAGGCTCAGCTAGAGTACGTATCCGGATACTTATTAAGCAAAGCAAAAAAAATTTTCAAAAATTGTGAGTCGTGTGTAAAAGATTTTTTTGATAAGTCCGATTCTAATAAATATATAAGAAGGAGAGAATACAAGAAAAATAAACAATATTTAACTTATCCCAACGATAAATTAAAGAGATGTTTTTCTGAAATGCAGGATGTTACATTTTACATTCTATCAAAAAAAAGTGAAATTAACGACTTAAATGCTTACATTAAAACACTGATGTATGTATTAATTAATACAAGTTTTGCTCAGTGTACAAATCATAAAAAAGATGTGATAGAATTTATGTTCGACTTTTCAAGCCGATTTTTTAC
Organism: Colias eurytheme; assembly: GCF_061535395.1. Classification (NCBI taxonomy): domain Eukaryota; kingdom Metazoa; phylum Arthropoda; class Insecta; order Lepidoptera; family Pieridae; genus Colias; species Colias eurytheme. The sequence continues at coordinate 3,083,694 of NC_142992.1, read as the reverse complement.
GTATAGGTGGTGTAAATGTACAAATAAAATCTTGGACGGTACCAGTCGGGAACTGAATAATAATGATCCTATTCAAAAACAAGCTTTTTTGTATTGTAATAGAAGAAATAGAAATAAAAAATAATAATACTTATAATATTTTGTTTTATTCAGAAATCCTTATGAAAAAGATAAAAATAGCGTTATATAATAAAACTACCTATAATAATAGTTATAGGCGGTATAGTTATACATTTATATGTAATAGTCCGGACATCGCTCGATAGATGGCGCCCATTCATTTTTAGCACTGTTTACTCTATACCCGTATATTCAATGTACTCTGTGCAAGTAATATAGCAGTGGGTCGACACTTAGAACATCGTTTTGGTTAGGCTTCTATTATCAAGCAATTTTAAACTTCATTCAATTGACATAGAGTTTAAATTATTTTGTACTTTTCCAAGACCTCAGGTCAAGTCTGGCCTGCCAACATTTAGAAAAAATAAAAATATTTCTAATGTTGGCCTCTCCGATGTAATCATATAATATTCGATTTAATATTTTAGTTTTAATTATTTATTATTATTTCTTCTTTTTTTGTAAACCTTATTTTTGTACATTTTAATTTTAAGCTAGTACATTAATAAATTATTTCTTTCTTTCTTCGATTTCTTGTCAATGGTTAAGACTTAAGACTTAAGCATAGACAACGTCTTGATGTTGATTTGTTGTTTGAAATTTGAATTCAAAATGGCGTTTATTTTGTTTTGGTGGAAGCTAAAATAAGCTATAATAAAAAAAGCTACTATATTACCACAGAGCAAGTAATATAGTAAGAGACGGCACTCACTACTTCGATTTCGAGCTCACGCACACATATGCATGTATTACTTAGGTCAAATCTTATATACCAACCTATGAAAAGTTTACGTCAAACATGACCCACATTGCTGCCAACATTTAAAAGTTCACGTTGCTAGTGATGTCTCTTTGAGTGCTAGTATCGATAAAACTTCATATCGATATCGATAAAATTTTCGATCCTGGGTAACAACACTACTAATTCTCATCCTTATTCAAATTTATAGGAAATTAAAAATAAAACACCAACAATGTAGATCAATAACTTTATTATAATATAATATGAATTATATAATACATAACATTTTTATATAATATTAAAATTCACTATTATCAGCAAAAATGGATAATTCCATTTGAATTTTACTGAATATCTTTATTTAGGCATGTAGGACTTAATTCGGCTCAAATATTATGTGAATACAACTAGATTCGCATTTTATACTTTTCCTTGAAATATTTTGCGGGATTTCTATTTCAAAATCTCGTTCTAAATTTCGATACCAATAATAATAATTATTATTTATCGTTGCCGTTCGGATCGCCATATTGGAATTGTATAAGTATGAAGAAGCCGTTGTTTTCTTTGGACGTAATAATATCTCTCCAATCAGCGTTCCCAACCGTACGATAATTATCGTACAAACACGATAATTTGGTGCCTACGTACGATGTACGATAGCATGTTATTATCGTACGCTGATTTTACGATAATTTCTATCAGGCAAAATTCGAGAATTTATATTATTTCACCCATACAAATATGAAATTTTGACGTGTTTCATATCGAACTTTCATGGGAAAAGTGAAATTTTGTCAGATTGAATTTTAAACTTGGCGCGTTTATTGAACATAAAGTGGAAATGGAATCGGTTCAGGTCTGTAGTCTGTACCACGCGTAAAACCAAAGAGTATAATGAATATTAGGGCACGTAAAACGTTTGGGTTTCAGCATGGTTTCAGTGTCCCGTTGATTTGACAGCGGTAGTTAAACAAAGATTAACTATAGAGAACTTGCATACTTATCAATATTACAATTTATATGATTTATTTATTTATAATTGACTTTATTCTAAAAAGTACGATAATTTCGAACCAAAAACGCCTAATGTACGATAATTTTACGCCCCTGGTACGATAATCAGCTCACTTCAGGTTGCTAACACTGTCTCCAATTGATTCTACAACCAGAACATGACGTATTAGAGAAGTTTTCTCATAAATTGTTATGTAATTATTATGTTTTATCTTCCTTATAGAACAGTCATTGGGTACATATTGGCTATTGCAAATATTTAGTCACAAATCACAATATGTATTTATTTTCTACACACAAAGATTTTAACATTGTTTACACATAACACTTTTTCTTCTTTTTTCACTTTTGGACATTAACTGAGATAACAAAAATACGATGAACAAATTTTGTTTAGCTTCCACCAAAACAAAATAAACGCCATTTTGAATTCAAATTTCAAACAACAAATCAACATCAAGACGTTGTCTATGCTTAAGTCTTAAGTCTTAACCATTGACAAGAAATCGAAGAAAGAAAGAAATAATTTATTAATGTACTAGCTTAAAATTAAAATGTACAAAAATAAGGTTTACAAAAAAAGAAGAAATAATAATAAATAATTAAAACTAAAATATTAAATCGAATATTATATGATTACATCGGAGAGGCCAACATTAGAAATATTTTTATTTTTTCTAAATGTTGGCAGGCCAGACTTGACCTGAGGTCTTGGAAAAGTACAAAATAATTTAAACTCTATGTCAATTGAATGAAGTTTAAAATTGCTTGATAATAGAAGCCTAACCAAAACGATGTTCTAAGTGTCGACAGGTGTCGACCCACTGGCCATGTCGATTTTTTATTGCCGAAATTACACAGATAACGTATAAATACAGATAATATAGCAATCGAATGCATGGATTGCCACAGACTGCATAGAACTATCACAGAAAGAATAAAAAAAATGTTGTGTGGTTTTATGAAACCACGGTAAAAGTGAAACTGTTCGAACGGTTCCGAACACTGCTTTGTGTAGCGCATGTCGCGTGACGGTCGGCTGCCGCGATACACGCGACATGCGCTACACAGACCAAAAAGTTTGAGACGATGTAATAAAAGTTTCACTTTATTTAGTAATTTTGTTTTAAATTCAATTTATCCCAATATTTAGCACAAAATGATTAGCAATAAGTGGTTTTTTAGAGGGATCGCGAAGATTTCTCAATAAATTGTCACACTTTCAATATTCTTTAACATATTATTATGCTTGAAATAAATCAAAGTTTCTCGGTAGTGTAGTATAAAAAGCACAAATTTGGGATAGTACGGTAGTACCCCCTCAGTCACCCCTATAATTAAGTTTGATTGAAGTTATTTTATTTATCATCAACGTAATAAGTAGGTAGGTAATATAAATACTAATTATAGACATGATCGTGATTCTACAGTACATCCTACATGCATGTACCGATGCATGTACCATGACAAAATATTATTATTTCTTGAAACCTTCAAGAAGTTCTATTATGATTAAACACTGCGCAAAGCTTATAACTTAATTAACAATAATTTAAGAGACACAAACCTTCGCTTAGTCACCCGCGTTCAAGACACAGCCTTCCACAATCGGGGTAATCACTCTTTTAATAGTGACCCCTTGAGTGCTATAGCTATTACCGACACGCTGTGTGACACGACCATTACATTATCGCCGCCGGGAGCTTTCCTACCTCCGTGGTCCGCACTCGTCTATGACCTTTTTGTAAACAAGGACCTTTTATTTTCCTGTAAAATTATTGGCCATAAAATTTAAAATATAATCTACTTACTACTTACTACTATAAAACTATTAGGTATGCAACGAGGGATTTTCCCTAATCACACAGACACCTGAAACAGATCTCATACCTATTGAATTTCAACTGAAACGTTATAGGTATAATGAACTATAACAAAGAAAATGTGATTGCGAAAAACAATACGTTTCTGCATCATTAACTGAAACTATTGAGTGTAACTCTTAATTATTCTTAGTACTATCTGATATCTGATAATTATGCAACAAATAATAAAGAACTGTGTAAATTGATTAGGTTTAAGAAAATATCAGTACAATTCAATTGAAATAGGGTAGGATTAAAGTAAATATTATGGATATTTAAAGTCAATTTCTGGTAACTGTATCCGGTAAATAGCATGTAAATTAAATGTGATTTACAGGAAACAGTTTGTGTAAACTCAAGTCAAACAAGGACGAGTCGCTAGTTAAACATCGAACCAACATCGAACGTAAATTCTTACACCCACACTAGTTAATCTTCCATAGATAATCTTGTTTTGTTATTCTTGCTTATGTAAATTAAATATAAATACGTCGGTTACTGGGGCCGCTTTCAAAACTAGTGACGGCTTATAAAGAAGCGTGTGAACTAAATTTCGTATTTCAGAACATTTTGATAGGCTAATAAAAGACAGAAATATGTTCGAGCCTATGTAGTATGTAGGTATGCTAGCTTATGCAGAAAACTAGTGAATAAGGTGTACTAATTATTGTACTAGTAGCTGTAGGTATACTAATAGGTATCGATAAAAGGAAGGAGATCAATTATTTTTATTCATACTTACTACAATGATAATAAAGGCTTAAATTTTGTTACGTTCACTTTATCTACATATTTTTTGACTGAAAATTGTTGAACGTTTTAGTTTAAATTATTTCAGATTTTTCCAATAAGAAATAATTTCCAAATGAATATTATTTGCTTTTGTTTGGTCACACAATTCGGAAGGCCGTAAATCAAATAGTTTTTACGATGAAAAGGGAAGCTTTTCGAAGGACATTTGGATATTGCTCACTGAAGGCTGCCTTTTATTCTTACGCGACCTTCCGAATTGCATTCGCTTGAATAGATTATTGCTGTAATAATATAAGCAATGGAAATGAACAAGCAAATTAATGGTAAGTAATACGATTGAAAACATAACGAATTTTTTAATATTACAATCCTCTCTCGTTCAAAAATCTTCTAAAAATAAGTACCAGAAAAAACTATGATTCAGAATGCAGATTTTAATGTCAGTCGATTGAAAATCCACGAAGTTATAATACTACATAATATTATGGTCTTCATACCTACACTGAAAGTAAAACAAATAGCTGTAAACTACGAATGAACAACCATTACAAAAGGCTTCTGTAATATTTTAAGACTGTTTAAATACACCAACGAGCAATGTTTGAAATTCAGATAAGTAAATGCAAAACTAGAAAAAACGATAATTCATAGATTATCACAAAGAGGAACTAAATACGTTCCCTAAATACGATGAAAGATTATTTATTCTAGGCAATGTTTTTAAATACAATATGTTTTATTACCTACTAGCGGTCCGCCCCGGCTTCGCCCGTGGTACATATTTACGTTTTCTCTACATAAAAACCACCCTCGTACTTCAAGGAATATAATAAAAAAAGAATTATCGAAATCGTTTCAGCCGTTCTCGAGTTATGCGCTTACCAACACATTTTGCGATTCATTCTTATATATATAAGATTAAACAAAATTATAAGTACGGATGCGGCATCATGAAGTGTTTATTGTACACTGAGTGTATTAAAACAATATTCCCTGATAAAGCTCATATAGTACTAAGCTTTATATTGGGGCAATTCGATGGTTTGTTATTAAATGCGTCAGTTGCCTTTAATGATAATAATGAGCTTGATAGGAATTATTCTTTTGACGTACAAATGTAATAAAAACTTTTTTTTTGCTAATCATTGTTAATTTTTATATCTTTCGGGGAAATTATGTTTCTCAGAAAATAAACGGCATCAATGTGAAATGATAACAACATCGCACATAGCTTTGGTTATTAGAAATATTAGAAATTAACGTAAAAGCCTAATATCATTTATCACACATATGAAGACATTGCAATTATTTGATTTGACTGTATAGTCGAAAAGAAGAGAGACAATTTATATAAATTTCGTAATTAATTATTCGTTAATTTAATTTATGTAAATAAATTCAGTACCTTATATACGAATAAAGAGGTTTGAATCATCAATATATTTAATTAGATATTAAGTTCTGGCGATTGTTTTGAATTTTAACCATCTACGGATTTATTGATAAAAGTTTCTTTCAATTTTTTTTATTCGAAAAACTATTTTTAATCAATACAAAAATTTCTAAAGAAGGATGAAATGTCCAGAATTATGTTCTAATACAACAAAATTATTCAATGAATTTTTTATTTCCATAAGATGGTAGGCACATGCACGAAAACTAATTGCCACGAGAATATGCACTAATTTTTAACACGGTAGGTACACGGTACCCAGAAGGCCGAAAGTATAACAAATTTTTGGATTTGATTTCTTTCATTTTTATTTGAAATAATTTTATCACAAAAGCTTATTCTGAACTTTTAAAGCCCCAAAACTAAACTTATATTCCCTTTCATCTACGTCCATTCCGTAAACTGTATGAAAAATATTCAATCCTAAAAATAATAATTAACACCCACTGCATCGTTTTTATTGTTTATATATTTATAACCTGTCGCGTCCCTTATAAAGCTTGGTTCGCGCGTTTCGCACCATACAACCTTAGAGACGCTCTTAGCAGCAACTTGCGGCGTGTGAAACTTTCGTAACAACAGTGTTTTGTTTATTTATTAAGTAAAAATCGGTGTTTTCATTTTTGCTGTGAGTATATTCAATTTTACATTAATAATTTAGTTAAGGATAAAAATTGGAAACATATCGGAAGTTTTATAACTTCTAATAACTCTTGCATGTATTTCTTCTAACAAACACTAATTTTATTTTAAATGAATTTTAAATAAATTAAAGATGTATAAAATTATACTATATTATCAGCTGGATGAAATTTACATTTTCATATTATGATTATATAAGAATGATATACTTAGTTTTATTTTATGATTTTTTTTTATAAATACATCCAACGTATAAATTAATGCATGAAAAGTACATAATAAATATACCTAATAATTAAAGTTCCTTGATCACTAGTTACATATTTTATGAATACTTAAGTATTTTAAATATTGAACATATATTTTAAATCATCAATATAAAAGGAGGGATTCAATTTAGTTCATTATAAAATATTTGTTGAATGGTAGACCTAATATATTTATCTACCTGTTTTTATTTCTTCATAATTAAACAACTTGTATGCATACGTATTTTAATTAATAAAATCAGTATTGTCCCAAGCAAGTATAAGCATCAGCCTATAAAATGATGATGATGATGAACTTGCATCTATGATTGTTTAGCGAGCGTGGTTAGTTTCTGTTTATATTTATTGTATTTAAAACAAGATTGTTAACAGATACGTTATGTCTAATTTAGAGCTATTTCCTTGTTAGGCAAATGCGCGTAGTACGTGGTATCATGTATTTATTCATTCAACTAGACAACAGATATCCTTTAGAAACATTTTTGAATCGTATAAATGCGTATAAATATTTACCATCGGTTCGGAAAGCAGTTTCTTCCACATGGTTTGTGGTTTCTGCGTGATAGAGAAGAGACGGCAAGAAACTCTGTAGTCTTTTAAAATCGTCATCAAATAATCTTGACAAACCAAAAGTAGAATGCGTCCTAAAACACCTTAGCTCATAGCATGTTTTATATTAAAACTTACTTTATTTATTTGAATGATTACCACACTTTTATTAGAGAATGCAATATTTTCACGAACGTTAAATTAAGCTACGTGGGTGATCAACAAACGCCTACGTTGCTACGTTCTTATGCTACACCTCTACGGTTTCTACGGCGTAGCTTTTAATCCTAATCAACGAACGCTTAGTAGCCTTAATATAAACAAGGTTTATGATTAATTAAGAATTAAATGCCGTATTGAGATTATTTCTAGTTCTTGCAATTATGATTGCATAAGTTTCAATTAAAACCCCAACGCTTTGCTTGTAGTTATAAAGGAAAAAAGAAAGGAGTGAAGCATATTCCTAAAGTTAATTTGACTTATTAAAATTTCTAACGTTATGTTATTTAGAAAAAGCCGTATTCTTCTGTATTATTACAAAATATCCTTCTACCAAGTTTCATCAAACGTGTAGCATTTTTGCGTAAAACTGTTTTAAAAATAAACAAAAATATAAGGAGTCTTTTTATTTTTTAACCACTCCTTTAAATGGAATACAATTTGGATTGTCATTAAAAAGTAACAATATTTTAAAATTTTCTAAAAAAAACATTGTATTTCTTTAAGTTATAATATCACTGCTAACAGCATAAGCATTATAAGCACTTTCAATGCCATTTGTCTTATATTCAAGGAGAATCAGAAAATGCAGTTCAATATTGACACGTTCAATATCCAAGAATGGTGTTTAATAGAAAATATTATGTAGTAGAGTAGTAGTTATGTAGTATGTACCTTTCATTTTAAATAATGTTTGAGAACTGTCTGTATTTAACTTTTACTTGTACGATTTTAAATAGCGAAGACTTCTTGGTATTTTAATAGCACCTAATTTCCGGAAAACACCTTCTTATGACGATGATTAAATGACGACCCATGAATTCACAAATTACGAATGACAAAAAGATAATTATAAGACTAATGTTTGTGTCTTCAAAATTGTTTAAAAACCTTTGTTTCCGTAATTACAACACCTCATAAGACATTGTAAGGATAAAGTTACGATTCCCTTTTAAACTTAATTGAACCACAATTGTAACGTAAAAATGTCCACAGTGCAAGCCATATACCAAAGGTTATAGTCAGCTTCATGATGCCATAAACCTAACGGCACAATTATTTAAAATTCCGTGAACCATGGGAAATAAAAGAGATCAAGACAATAAACGGACCACTGCTATAAACGAGTTTATCCACACTCGTAAATAAGTGTGCCACTTGTCCTTTATCTTTCGAAAAGGATAATGTAAGATAATATTGAAGTTTAACTAAAGCCGCTGTCAATGTGGGCTCTGCGGGTGTTCACTGGGATAAAGGTTATTACTTGTGGCTCATATTTATTATACACACTTTGTGTAAGTAGAGCACTATGTTCGCATCAAAATTGTGCATAGACACAATTATAAAATTACTATAACGTGTCATCTCGTTTAATAATTTCTCGGCTTAAAAAAATTAAGCTTTCGTTAAAAAGCGTACTATTTTTAAGAATATGTATATACCTAGTTTTATCAATTTAAGCGGAACCAGGGCCAACGGTTAGTCATCTATATTTTAAAATGCAATAAGGATATCTTATAGCACTTCATAGCTGCAGATAATAATGAGAGTCTTTTGTATCCTTTATCCAGTTGTAATATACAGTACACGATCGTTAACTCTCACTTGGTAACTTTCATTACATCATTGAAATATAACCGCAAATGTTCTATATTTACTTAGAGATTTATATTAAGATAAATTCTTAGTTTAATAATTCATAGAAAAAGATAGCTCAACAGGATTACAAAGAAGGAAGAAATAGACCGGGAGATACTGACACAAAATTTCGAGTCATTTGTAACAGGATGGCGGTTCTACAGGGGTCTTAGTACGCAATGATAAAAAGAAAAATGATGGTGTGATCGCTGGTATCGGTGGTTTAGTCGCGTGGGCGTTAGCCGAACTCGTCGGAAAAATAGCGAAAGTCAAACGATTTGTAACACAAAAATTTTAGTATTTACCGATAGCCCATAAAAAAGAAGTAGGCGGTAGTGTCATGCCATACTTTTCCGGTGTGACTTACAGCCCGCCATACCGACGGGAATATGTTGAATTAAATAAAACAATTATTCAACCATTTGTACCAGGCTAACTTTTGCACAGGTAACCATCGTCGTGCAGCCATTTACGAAAATCGCCATGCCATACTTTTCGGACGATTCCAAATGGTCGCCATACCGCCGAAAATCTGCAAAAAAAATTTATTTCGCCAAACTTTTTGTACCAGTATTGCATTTGGATTTTTGGAGAGTATTTGATAAAATGTGACCATTATTATATTTGCCATACTTCTAGTAGGGGGAAAAAGTGCTGTCATACTTGAAAAATTAATTTAGTATTAATTTATATAAGTGAAGATTTCCAACACCTAGATCTTTGAAATTTTGTATTTATATTCTTTGAACTTCCAGGAAAAATAAGTGCCATACTGTTACAAATCGTTTGACTTTCGCTATTTTCCGACGAGTTCGACTAACGCCCACGCGACTAAGCCGCCGGTACCAGCGTTCACACCATCATTTTACTTTTTGTCATTGCGTACTAAGAACCCTGTAGAACCGCCATCCTGTTACAAATGACTCGAAATTTTGTGTCAGTATCTCCCGGTCTAAAAGAAAGATGTGAGGAGGTGTTTATGGTATGGAACAAAAATAGGACATGATTAATATTTAACTATCCTTATTTTATATCTAGGCTGTTTATATCTCTATAACATTTAAATTTTAATCTGTATAAAAATATCTATTAATATTTCGGCGAACGTTGTTTACAATGTGCGTCATTACGACACGCTTGAACTTAATTTCTTTTTTAACATAAAAGTAAGGGAAAATCTGTGTCATAGACAGTAAAGAATTTGAGAATTGATGAATATGAACAGCCTTCATTATAACATGATACAATGAGGATGCGACCTCAATTCTCCGGTTTTGCTATAAATCTTTTAAATCACTCATTCTCATATTTCGATTTCATGGTTACAAGAAAGAGTGTGTTCATTAGATGCACGATTTTTTAAGGCTTTCTTTAGGTTCCTATTTGTTTTCATTTCCTTAATAATTAGGCTCATGTAACAGGTGCAGGGGTGATAGCATTGTTTTAGTGCAAAATTATTTTACTTACCTGTAATGTATTCAAATTTCGTTAATGTATGTTAAGTGTTTTCACGAAAATCGACACGACAAAACTTATTTAAAAAAACCTACGAAGAATTTTAATTTGAAGTTGAGGCATATCATATTATGATTAGTTAAGACATTGTATTTTTTGATACATAATATAAAGATTAGTAACTCGGCGTTGGATGTATTGTTGTTACAATCCAGAGGCCGGTATCATTTCTTCTCAAGATTTTGCATAAATACGTTGCACCTTAAAACAGAGTGATAAAATATACAGTTTAAGGACGTAGGACCTGATGCCTCCTATATTTGAAGCACCGCTTATTTGGAGTTATGTACTTAGTTGTCTTTATCTTTTCTCATCTTGCTTCAAATACAGATTTGAATGGTTTAACCGATAGCTAGCATCTACATGAGATAGGCGCACAAAACAATTAGTTTAGGTAAGCCAGTGGGATGAGGATTCAACTTCTATAGAATTGAGAACAAGGCTATGTTATTGGATCAGATTCAGACGATTCAGTTCTTGTATTAGTTAAATTTTATGACTCCTATTCATCTAGTATTCTACCGAAGCATCAATTGTTTCAAGTCGTGTCTAAAATTATGTAAAAAAAGAGCACAAGCTGCGAATTAGGATGCTTCCATTTCTCACGATGTTAAATTATCATTTTATATAGGTGTTATATAGGATCAATACTGTATACTGTGTCTCGTTGAAAAATAAATTTAAAATTAATTTATACAATTTTGTATAACGATTTGTCTAATTTTTCCAGCATTCCAGGTTATGTTTTCAAGATGATGTCATTAAACCTGTTCTGCATGTCCGTGTGCGTTGCCATGGTGACGGCTCTTCCCGCACCAGCTATCCTTGATGAGGAATATCCTTTAGTGGAACCTACAAATATGCGAGAAGTAAGTTCATTTTAAATAAATATATAACCATATTATGCATAACGGACCTTTGCTTTCTATTGCGTGTCTGTATGGTCGGTTGTATGGTTGCTTAAAATTTCTTTATAAAACAAAATCGTTTTTATACCTATATAAACACTGGCTACTAAATTTAAGATATGTAAATAAAACATTTTGGAACAAAATGGTATGCAAACATTAGGAGGTCATATTATTCATAAAGACAATTTTCATAAAAAGTTTTCACGAAACCAAAAAGTCCCCGTCATATTTTTTTAATTGAAGTATGCAAATGGCTCATTTGTAACGAAACGTACGTATGTAGGTGTGAACTGTGAAGGCTTATTTCACCACACTCGCCCACGTACATTTATATTATGATATTAGATTATGAGAGATTAATTGCCACTTTAGCACTTTGGACAGCTAGTTTTTTTATAATTTTCCAATTATGTTTGCGATTGCAATTTCGAAGTTTTGAACGTTTCATTAACAAATTAAACTTTAATGAAAATGTGGCTCGCTACTCTACACTGCTGAACAATACCTAAATTTTATCCGTAGTTTCCTTATTTTTGAGGGTAATACAAGACACCTACATAGGAAGTTAAACAGTTATAAGTTTAACTACCGATCATTAAGGCATTAATGAGAAAAATAACTCTCCATTGCGACGTTTACTACACAGTACACTTGTCCGCTCAGAAAATATTAACGATTTAAGAATAGATACTTATAACATTTAAAACTGTTTCAGCAAGTGATAGTACCACACAAAAGGGCAGCTTTGGTGTTGGATAGATTGCTCGTGGCTCTGCAGAAGGCACTCCGGGAGGACGGGCCGAATCAGCGGTTTGATCCCGACAGAGACGGGCCGAGGACAGCGCCGTTGAGAATCGCAAACTACGATGTAAATGATTTGGTAACGTCCTTTGTATGGACTATTTTATTTATGTTCGAACAATGGCTTAAGTCACAGAAGTTAATAAATAGAACTATATCAAAAGATTTTTAAAAATTATACATTGTATATTAAATTAATCTTAAATACATGCTTCGATAATAAAGAATTATATTTAATGATAACACTAAATTTTACAATTAGGTACATACCTTATTTCTAAAATAATATATACTACCTATGCTGTTTCGTAGTCATTTTCGTCGTATAATAAATAAAGTTAAAGTCTAAGGTTTAAGTATATAAAACAATTTAATGTCGCTTGAATAGACGTTAGTCAATTGTTTATATTATCCTAGATTTTTTTTATAATTTTTTTATATTATCCTATATTTTCTGTTAAAATATGCAAGTTTTTTAAGATGGATCTGGATGAAATTCGGTACAAATATAGGTTTTTTAAAGTAGTACATAAGTAGGCTACTTTTACCCAGTAGCATGCCAGAGAAGCATATTTTGTACATAATTTGATTTGTTACTTCCCTATTGTTATAATTTATTAATGTTTATGAATAGAAATTTGGTAAAAAAAACACAATTATTTATATTCACGTCCATTTAAACATCAGAAAACTTTGTTTCATTTACGGTTAGTTTTAATGATACAATCGACATATTGAAAATGTTTGTAACGTAGGTATGTTATTTACTTGGGATTATTCACTTGGGTCAATCCAGTCATATTGTTAAATAAAACTACATAAGACAATAAAGTGGCTCGACTGATTCTGATTAAAATACGAACCCAATAAAATGTAGACAGAATGCTTTGAGTTGAGAAATAGTGGACCACTACCAGCAGGATAGGTCACACGAAATATCTTGCTTCTATTCTCATGATTCAAAGTCCTTATAAATGAAGTAATAGGAAGGAATGAATATATGTTTAATCACAAATGCAACTACAGTTTCAGTTTTTAATGTTTTCAGACGGGTTTACAGCGCAGAGGACAAGCGAGCGGTCGAGGCCGGGTGCTTCGATGCTACTTCAACGCTATTACGTGCTTCTAACACCAATCACTTAGTATTTTTGCATTTTTATTTGAATTTTGCCTTTATACCTATGATCTATAGCGATATAGCAATTATTATTGTAACATAAAATATAAATATGCCATTTTTTTTTAAGTTATATGGTCTAATACAAGTTGTTATTGTAATAACACAGAATAACATGATATAGCCAATTTTTTAAATTAATTAAATAATTAAATATCTACGAATATTAAACAGTAATGATGAAAAAATGTGCCAATAACTACTTTGTATTCTACAACTCACATCAAGACTACTTTAAGAGTTTGCTTTTTTCAAAAACATTTGAAATAATATCATAAGATACTTACCACTGTTATCTTCATCATCATCTTATTCATTAATGTACCCTGGCCCATGCATATCTTAAAAGTACTTAATTTATAAACACAAATATCAAATAGATTTATTATTAAAGCATATAAGATGTGTGTTAAATTAAATTTATTTAAAGTAAGAATATAACTAAAATTCTTCATAAAAAGTTGGAAAATACATATCACAGTCAGGATACCAAAATCTGGATAATCTTGTTTGATATCTGTTGTAATTATTGTATATTAAATTACATTTCTATTAAAATACGTTTCTTATTTTATCATTTTATCCTGAATTCACAATGAAAATATATAAATGGGCATCATTTTCTTAATTATTTAGAAAAGCTTAAGGCAATTCTTATTAATATTACAACTTTAATAATAAGTCTTTTTATAATATCAATAGTAGTTGGTAAATCACATTGACTATCAATATTTCAAGAAGGCTTATAAGTGATTTACCTGCACGGTCCATATAGAAATAGGAAAATATTTGAAGAAAATATTTTTCAAATCGATCTAATACCGACGCTTATTAAAAATATATACAAAATTATACCTAAATATAATTATTTATGCGAATACATAATATCGCCAGTCGGATCGATCGGATTATTAAAATAAATTAACATGCCTATAATTAGTAAGTCTAAATAAATAAGTAACCTGAAGAAGTTTGATATAAATTATATCAATTTTAATAAAAGTACTGATGAAAGGAATTGATTTACCGTATTAAACTTAACGTGTTCCTGTACTTTACATATCCAAACTCAATTTAAGTATTATAACAACCTTTAAACTTTCAAATTCTAGCGTACCTGAAAAACAAACACTCGTCCAAACTTAAATTAATTACTGTATTGAATATGAAAACAATCAAAACTTATTGTTATGAATTTGTTTTTAAATCAATACATATAATAAAATTCTAGAAAAGTGGTGTCTGTACAATGAAAATATGTAAAAAAAATTAGCAGGGGTTATTACTAAATCGATCCCAAACCCAAAACTGTCGTTAAAAAAATTTTTGTCTGTTTGTCTGTTTGTCTGTATGTTTGAACACGCTAATCTCAGAAACGGCTTATCCGATTTAAATTCGGTTTTCACTAATATATTGTGGTAAGCTTCATTTAACATTTAGTGTTTATTTCATGTCAATCGGTTCATAAATAAAAAAGTTATGACCATTTAAGTAATCACAGCGAACATTTGCTAAGGCATTCTATACATGAATTACTTTATTACGTAAATTATACGCTAAAGTTATTCCTTGACATGTCCAGATGATCATATCGAAAGTTCCCAAGCGTGGGGGGGGGTGGTTATGCTGAGGGGGTAGTAGGGGGGGTCAAAGGAACTTTATTTAGATTTTTGCTCATAAGTCTAAAACCTGCACGAATAGCATTATGGTTACTTCTAGGTAAATTTTCTATATAAAAGGTCTTTGAAATTATGTCGTAGGTATTATATTTTTAACCCCCGACGCAAAAAGAGGGGTGTTATGTCCGCTATGTGTGTATTACGTGTCTGTCTGTGCCACCGTAGCTCGCTAACGGGTAATACGAATTAGATGCGTTTTTTTGTTACATTAGTTGTTTATTATATTATTTAGGGGTAAGTGGGAATGAAAAAAACCATAGAAATCTAAATAACAAGACACATAGAAGTGCTATAATGTCATAATTAGTATGAAAACCACTGTCGCCAAAATCCACACATTTAAAACGATATCTAGACAGTTCACACAAGTAAACTATGCCTTTTATTGGACAGCTTCATTTTAATGAAAACTAACATAAATAATAAATTTCGCATTTTAATATGTACCCTAACTCACGACTTTACGGTTTATTTTAGTATAACATCCCTAGGTACGTAAGATGTTTTGTTTCCTTTTGCTTAGAAACTTCAAATACGAAAAAGTTCGGCTACTCGACAACAGAGGGCGTTAATTTTTGATAGATATAACTTTTAACCTCAACGCATAGAAATAAGGTTGAAATTTCATTAACGTTCATTCAACGCTTTAGTGATGTAAGACTTCATCAGCCTTGTTATCGATAGTTAAGTGATAGTTAACAAATAAGAAATATATAGTTGTTGATTTTAATACAGTGGTAGGCTCATCTCGTGGGCCCACGGCAGACTGTACATATAGGTATAAGAAATAAAAACATGTTATGTACTTAAATATTTATTTATCTATATATACAAATAATAAAACAGTGTCTGTACATTATATATTTAAAAAAATGGAGGGGGTTTAGAAACTGAGAGTTTAAATTTGAAAATCTCGAACACCTGATGCAGAACCGCGCCAGACCACCAAAAATTATAAGAGTTATAACAATTACTTAATGTACGTCTTTTTGTTGTGACATTGAAATTATCTTCTTTGAAATGTTTTGAACATATCCTACTATAGCCTGTAGGGAACCAATTTCTTTTCCCAGTCGCGGATATCCATTCGTCCTTAATGTCAGGACGGCGTTGTGGAAATCTACAAAGAATATATTTAAGCGAAGAATGTCCTTTACATTATGGCATTATTGTATATTTAATTAATGTGATTCTGTATCGACAGTAAAATTGTCCGAAAATGATTGTATCGATGTACTTAGTTTAAAAAGTTATATATCAGTTATAAAAATAAAATAGAATTCAAATTAAAATATAATCCAATTATTCCATCAGTCGTCATATTCCGCAAAAAAACATCGTATTACGATATCGAAAAATTTTAACACATCACATCACTAGCTTGCGACTGTTTACTCTTTATCGTTAACAATGCAGTACATTGCTTCTTGTAATTGTCATTTGATAACATCTGGCAGTTATAACAACCGACCTGTCAGATGTTGACAATAGTAAAAGGCAATGTATAGCTAAACGTGATGAGAGGAACGGTTGACTGTGTCATTCGTATTGTTTGTAAATATTGTTTAATTTTAAGGAAAAACGGCAATATTTATAAACAAAAATACTTGCCGGTGAAATGTTATTCCTTTATTAGTATAATTACAATTTATGGAAGAATTTCCGCACTGGGAAATGCTGCAACACACCATGTTTACTCACGCACGTGTCAGAAACAACTGAACAAGCGACCACCAAGCGACGAACAGACTTGTGGAATGGTAACCACCTGAGCGGCGACAATGTCACGCGCGCTTACGACTTCTAGTGTCTTGTTATTTAGATTTCTATGAAAAAAACGAATGTTAGTTGTTAATGTAGGTTGTAGGTTATACCCAAGTGATATATCAAATGAAAATAGACGACATGTCAGAAACAATTAGTCAATTTTTATCAAAATCGGTTCATCCATTTATTTGATATAGGGGTAAAAGTGGGAATAAATAAATGAATTTTATCAAATATACTCAAGTGACGTATCTAATAAAAGACATGACGTGTAAAGTACAATAAGACATATTTTATCAAAATTGGTTCATCCATTTATTGGATAAAAGTGGCAATAAAAGTTGTCAAATATACCTAAGTGGCATATCAAATGAAAGGGCATGACCTGACGTGAGAAGTATAATGAGGCATAGGTATTTAATCAAAATCGGTTCATCCATTTATTTGTATAGTAGAGGGGTAAAAGTGGGAATGAAAAAAACGAATGTTGTCTGTTATACCCAAGTGATATATCAAATGAAAAAAGACGACCTGTCAGTAACAACAAGTCAAATTATATCAAAATCGGTTCATCAATTTATTTGATATAGGGGTTATAGTGGGAATAAATAAATAAATTTTATCAAATATACTCAAGTGACGTATCTAATGAAAGACATGACGTGTTAAGTACAATAAGACATAATATTTTATCAAAATTGGTTCATCCATTTATTGGATATAATATGTAGGTATAAAAGTGGGAATAAAAGTTGTCGAATATACCCAAGTGGCATATCAAATGAAAGGGCATGACCTGACGTGAGAAGTATAATGAGGCATATTTAATCAAAATCGGTTCATCCAATAATTATATGTAGGGCAAAAGTGGGAATGAGAAAAACGAATGCTGTCTGTTATACCCAAGTGATATATCAAATGAAAAAAGACGACCTGTCAGAAACAATTAAGTAGTCCAATGTTATCAAAATCGGTTCATCCATTTATTTGATATAGGGGTAAAAGTGGGAATAAATAAATAAATTTTATCAAATAAACTCAAGTGACTTATCTAATGAAAGACATGACGTGTAAAGTACAATAAGACATATTTTATCAAAATTGGTTCATCCATTTATTGGATATAGGTATAAAAGTGGGAATAAAAGTTGTCAAATAATATACCCAAGTGGCATATCAAATGAAAGGGCATGACCTGACGTGAGAAGTATGATGAGGCATATTCAATCAAAATCGGTTCATCCATTTATTGATTTATAGCGGTAAAAGTGGGAATGAATAATCGAATGTGGTCAAATAATATAATCAAGCGGCATATCAAATGACGTGAAAATTACAATTAGTCATGTTTTATAAAAATTGGTTAATCTGTTTATTACATATAGGGCACCTTAGGGGTGATAGTGGGGATACTGTATAATCCAAATGGAGTACCAAACGAAAGGATATGACATGTACATAATATATAGGTATGATTAGACATGGTTTAGAATTTAGATCAAAATCGGTTCTGCCATTTACTAGGGGTGAAAGGGAAAAGTTGAAAGTCTGTGAAAGTAGAAGGAATACGGGAGCGGGAGAATAACCACATCCTGGAAATTTTGAAATCTTCTGTACCTAAGTTTTATAGCTCAGTTTAGTAATAAATTTTACTAACAGTTCTTTTGTGTTATTATTTATTTTATTTCTTAACTTTATAATAATGTGTAAGTACTTAAAATTTAGTTGTATATGATAGTACGTGTTTCAAGACGTGTTTACTCAATAGGTAATTGTGTGTTAAGTAGTAACTACTATGCAGTCACTATTCCACGCGGACGAAGTCGCGGGCACAGCTAGTACAAAATATAATTTAAATTACGATCAACTTTTTAATAACAGCGCCATCTATTGAGCGCCAGTTATAGCGTTTGAGATAAAGATAGAGCCACAAAGCCTTAGAGAGTCTGCACTTTTCAGCGCTTTTTACGCACGATTGAGATAGATGGTATTGCAGGTAACATTTTACAATAAGATAGTTTTTATTAAAGTTCCTAGTGAATGGCATTATACCACTGAGGAGGTTCCTTTACATAGTCAAGTTCTGTACAGAATCGGAAATTTGAAAATGATGAAACATTCTACATATTACGTTTTTTATTTTAATTACGATTACTATTCTACAAATTCATTCGATATTACATTAGAAAAGATCAAAAATTTGATTTGAACATAATTATTATTTTTTGACATTGTAGAGATTATCTGCAATTGCTACATTAACACGAAAGGTTATATGTATTGTTCAGGTATTTAATCAATCATCAATATTTGAATTGTGTTTATTAATCATTATGCCTCTACATATATCTAAATAATTTTGTAACTAAACATAGGCATATTCAATTCGGTCAATCTTTTGCCTAGTTTTCTTTTGTTTTTTTAAAGTGAAACTTTTATTACATCGTCTCAAACTTTTTGGTCTGTGTAGCGCATGTCGCGTGTATCGCGTGTCACGCGACATGCGCTACACAAAGCAGTGTTCGGAACCGTTCGAACAGTTTCACTTTTACCGTGGTTTCATAAAACCACACAACATTTTTTTTTTATAATAATTACGGAGAACCTACTTTTATAGTAGATTCCTCACTTGCGACTCTATTATTAATCGTCATATTTAAATACAGACACGCATGAAACTCTTAGTAGAGTATTTATATGCCAAAAGTGCCTAAGCCTTAAAATAATTTTGGAATAGAACTGACTCAGTTTACGGCTAAGAACCACCACGAGGTTTTCAGATAATAAAAAAACTCATCGAAATTAGTCCATCCGTTTGAGAGCTTCCACCCTACTTACAGACACATACTCACACGTCAATCTTATCACCACATCCCCTCTTTTGGGGGATTCAAAATGCATCTCAAGCACAACAGTGTACAGTGTACACACTATAAGTAGGTAGTAGTCTGAAATTTAAATATTCGATTTTTTTATTAATTTAATCATAAAACCCGATCAAATAAATAGCATACTTTATTCCAATTAAAAGGAAACATATAAATTCATCGAAGCTATAAACATCCATTCATTGATGTCAAAGCGATTTTATACAATAAAGCCGATAGAAAACTAGTTGGCTTACAAAAAGCTCTTTTTAATCAAAGATGGGTTTCATTTAAACGGACACGTGCCTTCATCCGGCACGCTGCGCTTATCCGTTCGTTATCTGATCATTTCTACCGTTTTAAATAAATGGCCAATTTCTATTTATAGAACACCATGCTAATATTTGTTGAAACAAGTTACGTTACAACTTGCACAAATTCCGGACCAAATTCTGCGTGGTTCTTTGAATTTCGAAATTATTAATTCGGGATTGTTTTGTTTTTTGTGTATTAATTAATAGAATTAAAAATAATGGAATAAGAATATAAATTTTCCCTCCGTTGCTGCCCTCAACAAAGTTATAGGTATTTGGGTAATACAATTAATTAGATTGTTTTACACTTTATTGTACTGTACCGGATTTTATCTATATTCTATCGGTCACAATAGAGTTGCGATAGATAATCAATGTTTGAGATGTTATAGGATACCATCTTGAACGCACTACATTAATATCGTAGATTCTTAACTATATAATTAAAAGCATTTAATAGCAAAATCAAATTGAAATATCTTCAGTGAACACATTTATTTAACAAATTGAAAATGTTTTAAAACCCTATTATACTGGAAATATTGACTCTATATTCTCAATTCTCAACTATTGAAGCCAAGAATCTATCATGATAGTAAATTATAGCATTAAAATATATGGACCTACACATTAAAACGCTGTAAATTGTAATTATTTATTTTCTTACGATTCCTAATACTTCATTACCATTAGTGAAGAATGTAAAGTGTTATTCAAGATTAAATATTTATGTAGCATTATTTTTTGTTGTCGTATTGAATAAAAAGGGAAGGTAATAAAAAAGACATCGTAGGCTTAAAACCTTGCAGCTATATTAAAGTTACATTTAAAAATAGCATGCGTATAATTAGATCTCTGTTCATTAATAACACAGACCCTTGAAAAGAAAAGAATTGATTCAGAAAACTTGTGGACTTTATAGATAACATTTTCAAAATTCAAGAACATTCATTAAAATAATTTTGAACTGCATTTCAGGCTTTCTATCAGTTTCAATCAATATTCAATAATTTACAAGCTATTATTGAACTCAGATGCTTAATGGAAGTCTTAGCTATGTATAATTAGCTTATAGCGTAATGCTTTGTTGTAATTCAATAATTATTAGAATATGAGCATAATGTATACCATACTATAAAACACACTACATCATATTCACATGAATATTAGTACTGGTTTAATGGGGTTTGTCAGAGTTTACTGTTTTACCAAATTAGTTATTTTCCTAATTACCTCGTCATTATTATATGCTAGTTAGATTAATAAAACTTTTCCTTGTTCAATCGATTTTTCAATTTCATAAATTGGCTGTACCTAGCGTTTCTTAATTACCTTAATAATGTATTTTAGAGTCATATTTTGTCATTATTCAAATAGAATGAGTTTAAAGGTACTCAAGCAGCATTCTCATGCTTTTTAACAGGCAAATTGTACTATTTTAGCCACAACTAAGTACCATTAATCAGGTTTATTACTACGCTATTAACAAAACGCAATAGCCTTTTGAGATTATTACTTTAGTGCAGCGACAGTATTATGGAATGAAACAAATAAAAAGACTTAAAATGGTAATATATACGTATTATATATGAATAAGGATTCATTGCTTAATATCTCTTTTCAATTTAAGATAGGTTTATGGATTCGGTCGTATAAAAAAGTGTCCTTAAAAAGATGTTCTAGTATGTAAACTATACTAAAAGGTAAAAACATTTGAAGGCTCTACTGTCTCTTAATATTTGCCTACCTATGTCAAAACTACAATACCATTAAATAAATTCATGGAGTTTCAGATGAACAGACAAAATATCCAATTTCGTGAAGGTCTAAACCTTAAGAGGAAAATGAGTTTATAAGTTTTATTGCATCCCTTCTTACGCTTTATATAATATAAAGACATTTGTAACTTGATACGAGCGCTGATTGTGATACGATCCTGTATGGCATTTGAGGAAACCAATATAATAGTTCTTATAGTATTAAGACCATATAAATTACGTAAAAACATTTTAAAGCATACACAGTGGAAACGTCAGCAAAATATTTTTTTTTTTTGTATAAACTCACTATGCAAATAAAGAACGATTAGACCAGTTAACTCTTGAAATCTAAAAAAATAAATTTTACTTACCTTTTTTAAGCTCGCAGTTTATTCTGGCTCAAACTATTTACGGCGAACGATATGGAATTAAAAAACTACACTCCGTAGAGTCGTAGTTAGCGAAGCAAGAAGAAGCTTGCTCGTTATCCTCTTACCTGTTGCATACAAGACGTAATAAATGCAAATTGCTTAAGAAAAATCTATTTTCGTTTTAATAATAATGTCCCTTGAAAGATCTTTTCTCATTTCAGCTCAAGATCACTGGCGATGTATGCAGTTCACTTACAGTTTATACATTATTGCATATAAGACTAAATTGTATTTAATACCGATTTGCAAACCGGATTATATTGGTTTTACTATATGTACTGCAATTTTATTGAACTCCAGATTCACTTGCAAATGATAGTACCTACTATGTTTCAATCGTAGTATTGTCGATTTACTATGAATATTACGTTTAGATTCGATCACAATATCTTATTTAAAATGGAAACAACAAAGAAATGTTATGTTGAAATAGTTCGTACGTGACTGATTTTTATTTAATCTTCTTATTGTTTTGTTTTAAAAACAAAATTTCAAAAGTAAACTTCATAATATCTGGAATAAAATATTTCTCTGTATTGTTCTCCAGATTTTTTTTTATAGCGGCGGACCGCTAACCTTACCTACCTTCATAACAGCTAATAAGCTGTTGTATGTCATCGCATCCCTAAGTAACACTCTGTCCATTATTGTTACGAAACCATCTAACAATTCAATAGGTGTCAAACGTAATTATAAAAACTTTCCAATTACACATGAAGTAATTTTGGAAAACTACCAAAGGTAGATTTAAAACATGTTATTATACCCTTTAATAACAGTTATTTGTTTAAATGCCGACTAATTGACGTCAACAGGTCTTACCTCAGGGATCAATTTAACTAAACTTATATTGCTTTCGCAGTCTATAATTTGAAATTCGGTTACAATGTTCTGATATCGACCTTCGCGTCTAAATTACCTGAAATCCCAAGTGCGATGCCTTGCTTTATTTATCGGGATTCCTTCGGCTTAGACAGGTAATATAAAGGTTTCCAATGTAGAGCAATGTTATTTTGTGAGACTAGCTAGTCTGAATTACGGAACAATTTACATTCACTCATGTTACTAACCGATTGAAGCTTTTGTCTTGAACAAAATTAACAATACGATAAAGGTGTTCTCCCAATAAATATATTGAGATATTCAATAAGTGGAATTTGAATGTTTTTTTTTCGGGGGGTGATAAGATAAAAAAATGTGTGAACGTAGGGGATCATCTAAAAAGTTATTACCTACTACTACGGCTTATACCTTACGTTCACACAGATTTGAATAACTCCAAAATGCAGTTATGAAAAATTGTACAGGACACGATGAACTCCAATATCAACAACAAAAGTTATTTTAATATAAACGGAAGGAAGGGAAGAGGTAAATGGTACGTAGAAATACGTATTTCCGTATTATTCTTATGTAGAATTTATTAAAGAGCTTTTAGAATTTTGTATTCTTAAAACATACTTACATATTTACCCAGTAAACTTATTTCACGAAAGACGTGCATAATTACATTTTCATAAATATTAATTATTGAATAAAAGGGAATATAAATTATATTTCATAGGAATGCGTATCATTAAATTCTTTAGGCAATGGTTGTATCCCTTCAATCTATGTTGAATGTCGCAATATTCATTGTTACTCCATGCTTAATGAAGCCGATGACAAGCCGATATTCTGCCTTAATTTTTATACTTCGATATCTGTTCTAAGAAAATTTTATCAGTGATTATAAGATAATCTTATTTTACGGTACTTAAATCTTCTTTATCTTCATATTTGTTTTATATTATCTCATAAAATTCTTGCTTCAACAAACAGCTTTTAGTTTTTCATTATTGTCAATTAAAATAAAAAAATATTCAAAGTATTCAAAGCATGCGAAGAAACTCCCCATAAAGTAAGTAGACAGCGATAACTATGAAATGAATCACGTGCCATTTTTACTCCGTGTTTAGAATGGTGTTTAGGGCTACAAGGTTATAAGACTTTTAGGCAATATGGTTATTTATAGATATTGCACGACTCATAATTTTTCATATAATATACGTAGACATTAATTGAATATTTTCCATGGGATTTTTAAAACAGAATTAAACTAAAAGAGCGTATGGTGTTCATAAAGTTTATGCACAGTTTATCCTTATAAATACCTATAAGTATATAATGTTATTCATATTTTGTCTTATTAACAATATTTGTACTCCAACATTATACAACATGTAAATTATCTCTCTAGCAAATAAACAAGCCTTATCAAACTATACGTAGAAAGTTCTTCCACATAATATTATTTCAATAAATTGAGATTATGATAGTATACCCGCTGGAACAACAATTGTTGTAATTATTTCCAATAATCCACTACGCTCTATAATAGTTCTAGTTGCCCTCAGCAACTTAACTTTATTGTCATACTTGTGTCTTACAAATCACCATACGAAAAAAGAAAATGAACCTTCTTCTTTTGGTATACAGTTTGAAGAGATAACAGATTGTGAAAGTCATTATAGAGAGCGCAAGAATAACTCTCTCAAACGATCACAAATATAGGTTTTATGATCACTTAATGCTCAATTAAGTGTAACCAATGTTTCTTGTTTTATAAAATTGCATAGTACTAAATCAGAATATGTAAGTATATTATAATGTAGCAGGTGACTGTAATCGATAAACAAATGTAGTCACGATGATAAATTTATCTGGAAATGTGACAAGATAGCCCCTAATAATAATTTGGGATTTAGAGCGCTGGACATCGATTATGCTTATACAAACAGATTGCGATAAAAATGTGAATATAAGCGATATTATTGTTTCACTAATCTTTAAATCCCCGAGTATTGTAATGAGATGTGTAATTTGAGGCAAATTTTGTTTTAAAAGTAATGAACTATAAAATACTTTAATTTCATGTAAATCTATAGACAAGAGGAGAAGATATTAAAATAATATACTTAACTAATTATACGTACCTAGGTATAATGATACTAACTAACATGAGCGCATATTTGAATGCACCTCATTTCGATCAAACGATCGCAAAGTCTGATGCCGTGGCCTAATCGCAGTTTTAATAAAACCTCGCTCTATACAAGGATTAACTCTTGGCTTTTGTCTTTCCTTGACTTGATTCATTTAATAACACGCGCAAAGAATTTCGTCAACTTATGACAAAGTAATACTTGTAAAAGTGTGAAGTCACAGTTTTTAATGACAATATCTTACGCCCTACTTCCCACGTAAATAATATATAAGCGATTAAAACTTTACAAGTTGTGAATTATTTAAAATTACTTAACTTTTTAAAATTTGATGCTTTTTAAGCCTTCGATATTCCTAAATAAAAAGCATTACCTATCATAATATGTCATAATATGTGATGGCGAGTTACTGAATGGTTCTTCAGAAATCATTAGCCTCATTTCTTCTTTTTGTTAAGTATATATACTGAAATAAGCATATATATAACCTTTATCCACAAAGTATTTACCATCAATTCTATATGAAGATATATAATTGGATCCTTTGGCGCCAAACTGACAATAAATATTTACACTGACTTAATGCCGTACATCAAAACCGTCTAATGAATTAGTTATTTTTTATTATCCTGTTAACTTATTGAGAAAGAGGCCAATATATTATTTAATGCTTGAAGACTAAATAAATAGGTCTAGAGATATTTTTGTACGATAAATTTACTAAGACCGCCTAGGCCTCTTTGGTACAGTGGTTATCGTGAGCGTAGAACCGAGTGTCCTGGATTCGACTCCCGGGGAGATAAAAAAAAATACCTCGGTCTGGCAGGACACAGAAGGCCTAATCACCTACTTCTCCCTAAGGAAAATCGATCAGTGAAACAATCTATGCACAATGCATCTGCCCCTTACCCCACTTGGGGTAGATATTATGAACAGAAAAATTTGTGACTAACGAGACGTCTGAAATAAGTGACGATAATTAATTAAGTTTAACAAAGTTTTCGTTATACAATCGAAAATCTATTAAAATACGAAAGCCTTGTCAATTTCGAAGTAAAATTTAATACCAACAGTTACACCCAGCCACCGCAATAATTTATAATGGATACTTGAGTGCTTTTAAAGGGTAGCGATAAAACAACACATAGGTACCTATACTCAAGAACATGTGTAGTGAGATGATGTGATTCATGTAGTGTTTTATACCTGGAAAATAGTTTTTTTTTTAACATATAGGAACGTTAGATAAAGCTAAAAGAACAATAAAATAATAGACATATGACTATTTTTAAAATGGATATTTCTATAAAAAATTACCTTTTTTATCTTATTGTTTTTTGCAGGATTCAAAATATGGTTATTCCACTTTTATATGGTATTCTGACTGCTTTGCGACGGTTTTGTTTTAAACGTTTTCGCCGCGTAGCAGCTTTTAATCGTTTGTATAAAACGAAATATTGTATGCAAATGTTTGTAGCGGTCTTTTACTCGTGACCATGCGGGAAGATCATAATTTTTGTGTGTTTTACTTTATTTTCGTAAAACACAGCACACGTTTGCGTTGACTTGTATTTTTTATAGAATATTTTTTTCTAAAATCACTGCCATTCGCCATTATCAAGATCCAACCCATACTTTATTTAAGACAATATGTTGGTGATATTTAATAATTAGTTATTATTTGTTGGTTTTTTCATATTAAAACGAAAGTTGGCTTATCTACGTATATTTATTATAACGCACTGTATTTTATACATTATGCATTTTTTTACCAACGCGAAGAATAGTTTGATTAACCGGTTTGGCTTTCAGCGCTTAAAAATTATAAACATGCGTAAAACGAATTTTCCATTTAAAAATAAACCTTTTTAGCTATTCAAGCAAAGATTATATATAGATTGAAATGTCTTCCAAATAGCCATTCCGAATTAATCTGCCATTTCCTACCTCTCACGGATGTTATAATGGAAATTCAAGGCTCTTTAGAATATTCGTCATAAAAGCACCATGTTGCTATTAATTTTACAATTATATCCTAAGATGTAATCATTATTGTGAAGTAGGTACATATATTAGCAATCTACTGGGTGTTGTTAGGTGTGATTGAGTCCATAATAATCCACTTTCATATTTACGACTTGTAAAAACGATTTCCACATAAGTAAAGCTTTCAGCGGGCGGTCAGAAGTGTGATACGCGTTTGTTTTTATATGATATCTTTGGTGAACTTAAATAATCGATTAATATATGTGTAAAATATTGAGAAAAACCAGGATCTTCATTGAACATCTAAAAATTTGTTGTTTACACTTGTGCTATATAATCTATCAAAAGCTTTTTATATTTAATAAAGCATAGAAATGATACGTCATAGTATTAGGTACCGATATCGATATATTAACAGAATACCGGGAAAATATCTGGTAAACGTTTGTCTGCGTGTGAAACCGCGGTCAGTGGAAGTTATTACGTACCTTCAATCAAATTCAATCTGAAATTGACGCCGCAAGAATTCGAATATGAAATATTTTCGACCTCAGCCTATTTGTTTGTAATGTAGAACTAACTTCAATAGTAACCAGGCAGAACTATTTATTATAACAATATAATTTTCTGAGATATATTTCCTTCTGTTCTATTTTTTTTAATTAAATGAAATCACTTGTGTAGGAATATCTCATTCTATTATTGTTGTATTATAGAAAAAGAGACTAGACTACATATTGCCTATAATTCTGCAAAACTCGATTAAAACAAAGTTTTTCGCTACTCCCAGGAATACAGGTGCGTTGTATTAGAGTGTCACTTATTTAGAAATAATAAGATTTCTTACGCAGGTTTATCTACATTTAACATTCCCGTTATTTTTCTGTAAGCAATATGTAGTAGGTATTTTTATCGTAATACGGGTGACTAAATATATAACTGGTTCTGGTTTCTATCCTGCAATCTCAAAATCTTTCCTTAGTCAATTTGTCTGGCGAAGTCAATTGATGGCGATATAGTTTGGACATAAAATAGATTAACAGTTCAATTTCTTAAAAATATAATGATCTGTTTTTCTTGAAACGTTTTTCTTTTTATTTTCCAAGTTAAAGTCGAATTGCTTATAAATTGGTTTGACTTCTTAATTATAAAGAATAAGAATTGAGCTGATCAATATAATAAAAAAAAGAAATAAACAGTTATGGAAGTAGTTAGGTATTGTGCTCAGAAAACTTAAGTAAATTTTGAGCTTGTTTACCATTAAATCGTTGAACACAAAATGAAACTTCGAAGTTGCTACTTAATGTTTTATGCCGGTTTGTTCGTATCGTTTATTTTGTGAGGTTTGACGAGGTCCCAATTTTTTCAAACAAAATTGTTTTCAAATCATCTACATTTTCATACACATTCAAATGTGATTTTTAACACAGCATTACCGTTCGCGCATTTATATAAAAACCTTTGTAATGTTAAAATAACACGAATAAATTAATATTATTCTCAAAACATTTATTGAAAGTCTATTGTTATTTTATACCTACGGCACGTGCACAATCTTTGTGAGTAATAACAACTAAATAATACTTTGGTTATACTGTGGGTAGGTACTATAGCGTCAAAAAATATAGCAGTTAAAGAGTCTCGGAATAACAGAAATATTTTGGAAAATCCTAAACTGAAACTCAAATAGCAACATAAACTCAGGCTGGAAGGTAGCAAAAGGATCATATTATTTTACGTTATGAGTACCTAATTCGACAATATTTATAAATGGTGATCTTCTGGTGATAAGTTTCAATATTCGTTCTTTGATCGCTACACCTATCAAATATAAGTATGAATGTAATATTCTTATAGAAAATGCATAATAAAAAAAGTGGTAACTTCTTTCATAACTGAAGATGAACTCTCCTGCACGTGTAATATCTGATATAATTCATGTACGTATGTTACAGCTAAAACCCATTTTCCGTAACAACGCGTTTTCCCTAAGCACTAGTTGTAACAAAGGCATTTCGTTCCAACTAATTCTAACTAGATTTAACGATTACATATTCAACTAAATCTCAACTACCTGAAGATGAAGGTTCAAAGAAATTGAATATGAAAATATGTATTTATGTTTGAAATTTTAAGTTTACTAATAATTTTCGACAGCCTGCTCTTCTCTTCATAATGAATTCAAAAATTTTGCAACTAGATTTCGATACAAGAACTATATCATGTACCTAAAATACAGAAACATTTTTAGGTTCGGTTACTTTTATATGCCTTTATTTATATTATTAACTAGCTGCCCTAGGAGTAGTCTGATGGAAAAATGCTGAATTGGTCGAGTTCTTGAGTTTTACGCTTAACATTTAATTTGGCGATTCATTTTTATTATATAAGATGAACATTATGTGACACTTTCATTTACATAAAGATTAAAGGCTCTATCACCTGTGCTAGATCCAGCTTATTTAAAACATACATGACCCTTTTTTTTACCCTCTATTTTTTTTAACCGAACTTCATATAATCTCGAAATTAGTATTACAATGGAACGTATGATTCATTAATATGCCAAAAGGGCTGTAACTCATCAGTATTCCTGGTTCAAACATGTTGAAACTAATGTTTTGCATAATGCTTTATATACAGATCTTACGTTAAAAATTTAGCTGAACGTTACGTTATTTCACTGTTCATAAAGCCTATTTATTAACTTGAGGTAATTCAATTTCAAGTGATAAAAGTTACATGAAGTTTTGATTCGAAAAATTCTTATCCTTAACTCACACTTTGTTGTCGTTTTCTGATTAATAACAAGTAGTAGATATTTATTTCGGAAGATATATTATTTAACGTTTTTGTTTATTGAACAAATCTTTTTGTAAATACAAAAATAAATGTTTTAGGAATTGAATTAGTATCCGCTTACAATTTGCTACTATTATTATAAATCAATATACAAAAAGCTATTAATAGATTAAATTATGACGCCAATAAAATTTTCCATACTAATTTCAACTCGTTCAAATGCCCAAAAGAACATATTACATGTACACGTACATTCCCATTGAAATTCTACTCAATTAGAAGTGCACTTAGGTGTACCGAAGGTCGCTTAGCTCAGGGGATACCGTGACATTATTTTAATTGCTACAACCTCCCATACATAATTTATAAACCTTAAGCTTTGTACTGTGGGTATGATGAATATAACCTGTTGAATAGTTACAATTTCAACACATCATATGTAAAAGATATTGTCTTTTATGCATTACCACGTTTTTAGAATAAGCGCAATGAGTTTACTATTACGATGGGAAAATTTAACCAAAACCTAATAAATTATTATGCGTATTCTAAAGCGACATTAAATTAAAGCACTTTAATAAAAGTTAAAGTGTGTATTATGCGTGAAGTGCATATTATGCATGATAAAATTCCATTCAAACACTTTCACTTTAAAATTGTGTTTTAAACTTAAAATGAAAATTCATTACAAACAGTGCATAAAATCAGAGCTTCCTACGGTTTAATTAGCTTGTAACTGTGCGTGCGTGCGGCGTAGCGCTGTGCTACGAGCATCACCTACGCCCGCGTAGCCTATATAACCGCGCCGATCACACTTAACCTCTCATTTGCTTTCATAAACCATCTACGAACCGGCAGGCGGAAGGCTTCGTAGCGCGCTCAAACTTTCTTGCGTTCGACTTAAAGGTACGTGATATATATTTTAGTTAAAAATGCTTTAAAATATTTCAGATTTCTGTCCGTTTGTACCTAAATATTTATTTTGTTTGGTTGCTCTTTCTACCATAAATTAAATCTGTAAATTTTTACAATTAATATTATGTAAAATAGCTGGATTTTGAAAAGTAAGCGTTGTTTTTTAGGATATACTTAATCACCTGAAAATAAGGGATTTTTTATACTTGCAGAATTTTCTTTTGAATATAAACTGTACTGTCTGTACCTATATAATTTAAATAAAATATTATTTATTTTTATTTATAAAATGAAATGCAAATGAAACAAAGCAGAAAATTATTGAATAATATGTGCAATTAATTTTCTAATTACGAATATGATTCCGTTTTGCTTCACGTTAAAAAAAACATTTTTATTTGCAAATTGATGTTAATGTAACCTTTAAAATGAAATTTCGAAATGTTTATTACCAATATTCATAAAGCAATAAAGAAAGCGATAAACCATTAAATTACCATCTTGCATTTTTTTACATAAAACATTTTACTGTTTAAAGTCTTTAAGATATCTCATAGATATTTATAAATTGTCAAATTGGTTTTTTATTATGCATATCTTTCTTTCTAAAATTATATTATAGACACATTTAACCTAAAATCTTAAGAAAAGAGAACGAGGATTTTATAAACTGTATAATTGTTTAAAAATATTGTTTAGTAAACTGCTTGATATTTTATTATTGCTCGGTAATTGCATTTGCATTTTAAAAAGTTGCCGTTGCAGTAATAAATCGCGTTATTCAGATGCTCCTATGTCTGATTTTTTTTCCTCGTGATATCAGTTTGTGTTATTCTATTTGAAAACCAAACCATTGGCTGATAAACACACGTAAATATATAATAAAAAAGCTTAAAAAGCTTAGTATGGGATCAGATCGTGCCGTGTCTGAAATATTTGCTTATTATTTTATATAATAATTGCTTAATTTAAATTTGATTTCGAACAAACATTTCACAGACCTCTACATAATTCCTTTTAGAGAACATTTTTTTCTGATTCCTTTCTCTACTCCTCCTTACTCCTTACATTTGAATATCATTAATATTAACATTCTGATCTGAATATTATATTAAAATAATCTTTTTTTTATAAGTATAATAATAAATATTTTCCTCAAAAAATCTTATAAATTATGAGATTTTTTTGTGGCTTGAACAATAAACTTTGGTTTAATATTACTCAGTACAGGGCTCAATTTATTATACTGGTATTTTTCATTGTTCACTTTCTTTGTTTAGCCGCTTTCAATTGTCTTATTTAATTAATAGAAGACGCTGCACATGCAAAAAAACTTCATTTATTCCGCGTTCAAAAAGCGAATCTATATTAAAAACGAACTCTGATAAATTCCAATTTCAATATATATAAATCACTCCAACAAAAACATTCCAGTTTCACAATGCTTTTAGATTATCTATCATGGTTTATTAGTTATAGTACGTAAATCTTTTCTTATAATCTTGTCTTATTGTAATATTAGATCATTCAAAATTTTAATTTAATAAACAGATTTAAAAAAACTTTGTACTCTGATATGTTATCTTATATTTATTAGGACCAACAATTGTAAAATTAAATCATTTTTTGTCTGAAGATCTGTAAATAAGGAAATAATTAACTACTCATTTTATTAATGTATTAAAAATTTATAGAAAATGAACCTTGACCTTTAAATAAGTTTCATATTTTCAAAAATTGTCGCATAATACAAGGTTGCTCCTTCATTTTTTAAACTGCCTTTTAATCACATTTCTGAAACGTGTTTACAGCTTGCCATGGTTTCCGATGAAAATTAGTGTCTACCCACATCAATTTTCATTAAAACTGAACTAACGCTGTGGCTAAAAATTCGTTAAAACGTAGGAGTTTACTTAACAACGTTCTAATAGTATTCCGTGGCAAATCCCAGGAAAAACATCCTTCGTATATATACCAGAATAAGCTTTGCAATTTATATTTTCGAATTGAAATCGAAATGTAGGTATACGTTTCGGTTTTCGGCTGAAATACATATTGCAATGCAATAAAATTTATACAAAATTTTATTTGACTCACTCTAACAGTATCGTTTGTTGTTAGATTTTATTCCTCAATGAATTCTATCGATAGAAAATAGCTTTGTTGAGATTATATGCGTTCCTGTACGTTTTGAATACTT
The DNA here is from genome assembly GCF_061535395.1 of Colias eurytheme. Classification (NCBI taxonomy): domain Eukaryota; kingdom Metazoa; phylum Arthropoda; class Insecta; order Lepidoptera; family Pieridae; genus Colias; species Colias eurytheme. The sequence continues at coordinate 3,050,318 of NC_142992.1, read as the reverse complement.
TATCCTACACACAAAATATTAGGTCTTTATCGATTTCTACGTTTTTTGGAATTAAATGACGATATTAATCAGAATTTAAAACTTACTAATTTGAACATTTCGAACCGAAGCTTTTGAAATTGTATTTAAATAATTACAGGCATTTATCGAAAGCCGGACAAATTACATAACAGTGACACTCAAATATTTTAGTTTCGATAATTTACAGTGACTCTCCATGCATTTTTGTTTGTATCCATTCTGAAAAGACATATCTAATTTATCGAATTAAGTTTTCATAAGGCGTAATATTAACTGTACTCGTAGATACCCATTAACTAACCAAGAACACTATCGATTTACATTTGCATGTACACATGCCTCTGCCACGTCCACAATTTTATCAATCAGTTAATTTAATCATTAAAGCCTTGTACTCCGTAAAGTCTACAGCTTTCTGAAGCAATACAACCTAATCTATTGGTTATCTTAACACATCAAGAACACTATCAATTTACATTTGCCTCTGCCACATCCACAATTATCATAGAGTTAATTTAATCAATAGAGCTTTGTTCTCCGTAAAGTCTACATTTTTCTGACCAATACAACCTAATCTATTGGTTATCTAAAAGCTGATGAAAGTAACTGTTTATCGGTAGAGTCGTTAATATCGCGGATGCAATTAGCGATGTGTGCGCAATCAACATGATTGCAAATGCTTTTGCTCATTTCCACAACTTGTCATAAATAAGTTTATGTCTAAATTTTAGTAAGCATCCGTTCTAAAGGCACGGTTTATTGGGGAATAAAGATCAGTTATTACTCATTATTTTTCTTGAGGAGCTTATTTAATTTTCATTATCTTTTAGTTAGAAGTCAGTCACGTCACCATCAATAAAAATCTTATCGTATTCAGCAAAAATTAAAATATTTAAGTATAAGTAAAAAAAATCATTACTCCGAATATACGAAAAATCGTGGAACAAACATAGGGGTGATTTAAATAGCCTTTTGAGTCCTCTACCTTCTTGCAGCTTCAGTATATTACTACTTCTTGGGACACCTGCACCAATAGACAAAGTAACAATTAAAAAACGATAACGAAGTTAGAAAAGTTTGCATGTACACAAAAGCTCCGACATACACACAAGAGTAGGAGATAGACACGATTATGGCACAAGGAACAGGAATAGAATTGAAATGCCATTTTTCCGATTAGCTAAAGTGAAAAATTCATTTATGGGTCAAGGTATACGCTTATATAATAAAATTCCTCACAATATTAAAGAGTTTAGTAGTTCTAAATTTAAAACTTATATAAAAAATGTACTAGTTCAGAGAGCGTACTACAGTATTCAGGAATATATGGACGATAAAGACCCATGGAGGGTTGTCGCGTAAAAACCACAGGACAGTTCTTTGGCATATTATGATATATTATTATGTAGTTAGATATAAGTTACATATTATGTAATATTGACATGATTTAAAAGAGCAACTATGGAGTTTCTTGCCGATTCTTCTCCATAGATACTGCTTTCCGAATCGGTGGTAAATGTTAAAAATACTTATGTAATGACGATTCGAAAGTGCTACTAAATAGTAGTCTAATTGAATAAATGAATGTTTGAGTTTGAGTTTGAGTTTGAAAAGGCAAAAATGTATGGGATTGACATACGCCGCGTTAGATCACGTGGTCTATCTAATGTCAATCCCATACATTTTTCCTTTTCTAACTTCGTTATCGTTTTTTAATTGTTACTTTGTCTACGGGCCCTGTATTGTCGTCTTCAAAAATATTTTATACAAACAAGGGGCCTTAGACAAAGTAACAATTACAAAACGATAACGAAGTTAGAAATCGCAAAAATGTATGGGATTGACATTAGATAGACCACGTGATCTAACGCGGCGTATGTCAATCCCATACATTTTTGCGATTTCTAACTTCGTTATCGTTTTGTAATTGTTACTTTGTCTACTGGGCCAGGTCTACTTTATTTTACGGTAAAACCATAAATTAATACATTAGCTACGAATCAATATGTACAACAGTAAAACAAATAAAGTAATTTGTCTGGAAATATTCCACAAGGAGGACATAGGCCTATGTTTCAATCTCGTGTGACCGGTAGCCAGTATTTGCTCAAATAACAAGGCAAAGATTTGGGTTTCATGATGAACTAACTTGTCATTTTGCACTCGCAATTGAATCAGGTGCAAATAGTAAAATATATTTCCATTGAATCATGAAAATTAGTAAATGCGTCTGTATTGTGTAATAAGGTACCTATTCGAAATTCTGTAATACACCGTTTAAAAATCAATCATCTAGTAATCGCAAATAGCAATAAAAAAAAATCCGTCGAAGTAAATAAAACTTTAAGAAAATAAATATAAATAAATTAGAATTGCCAATATCAGAACATGTAATAAAACTGAAGAAAAATATGTCACACAACATTATAAGTACTTCACACGTATTTTAAGCATATTAAACTAGGTATAGAAAAGCTTTATGAATAAATATTATTTAAGCTGGAAAAGGCCCATAAGCGAAAGTTTGCTAGTGGTTCCAACATAAAAAAGCTAATATTTTACAGCACTTCAAGCGGATAGAAACTTTGCTAATATTAAGTTTTAGTGGCTTAGATACTTCATGCATGCAAAAATGCATCAAGCATGGCGTATGAAAAACAAATTTGTAATATATGTAGTTATGGAACTTATAAGGCATTTTTTACGGCATTTTTTTTACTATATAAGGTAATATTAGATTTTTGAAATCGTAATCATTTTTACCCGACTGCCAAAGAAGGAGGGTAATGTTTTTCGAGTGTATGTAAGTATGTATGTATGTCTTTTCCTTTGTGACCACCTGTAGCCTAAACGGCTTGATGGGTTTTGATGTATGAGGTATCGTTAGATTTGTCTTGATTACGGGAGTGTCATAGGATACATTTTATCCTAAAAGTCCCACGGGATAAAGACATAATAATATTTTTTTAGTGTGCAGTCGGGTATTTTGTTTTTTTAATAATAATTTTTGCTTGTTATAAGTATTAATTATTTTAATTTAACATAAATAAAAGTTCAATAAAGAACATATCTTATTCATATATTATGTAGTTACGCTATTTTATATAAAAAATAATTATTCTTTGAAGGTAGGTTCTCGAAATGAAATTGTTATTGATAAATCTAAAATTATAAGGCGCAAAAGAACTTTTTCGCTTCGTTTCGTTAAAAAAGTACATTAGGTACCGTACTTCGTGTATCGCATTAACATATCAACTCATTATTGAAATCAGCTCTCGAACAATCCAATACCGCGATCAAAGTATACCTAAAATTATACCAAAGTAAAAAGGGAAGTTATCTTATTTGCATATATATTTTCAAAAATCGTTTTATTTGAAAAGACGTGGTACGTAATATATTCGATTAAACGTTCAATCCTGAACCGGGAAAAATGCGGGGCGTCTTAAAATCTCGTTAGAATATGGCAGTTTAAAGACACCTTGTAAGTATAATATGCGCATTCAATTAGGGCTGCCATCAATAAGATTTTTCAAAACCCATTCATCCGTAATAATTTTATTTACTTTACTTTTTTCAGAAGCGAAACGAGATCTTCTTAATAATTTGAATTTAAAGTAAAGAATCACAAACGTAATTGTACAATAGCTACAGAGAATTAATTAAAATTTAAATTCGCGACAGCCCTATTGATACAACTTGATAGACATTTAACTAGCAAGGCTGAAGATATTACTCCAGAAGCTTCATTTGTTCGGCATGAACGCGCTTGCATATTAAGTGACGTTGGCTTTAATTGACTACAACTTTATAGATGCAGTTACCTCCAGCAACAGGAATGGAACTAAATACGCTCTTAATTAAATCTGCGTGCGCTTATAGATTTAACATAAAATAAATATGCTATAGCTTTTTCAGGAAAATCTGCAGCTTAACGATGCGCTTATAATCTGATAATGGATAATTAATTTTAAAGTAGTAAACAACTTTTCGATATGTTGTCGGAGATTGCTACGGGCTACGCATGCTGCTACGTGCGTCGGCGATCGATTATCGGCGAACGACGATCCAGAATTAAACGCTTTTAATATTTTCTGTTTTCGATAGCATTTAAAATATAGTTGAAATGAAATGAAATGAAATGATTTATTTTGCAAGAAATGTGGTAGATTTACAGATGTTGCATAATTCATTGTTCAGCACAAATCGCCAATTGATTGGCATGCAAAAATTAACAAGAGAATGTCAATGTCTTACTACATAAATATCATTTTTATAATAATTATACATATCATGTCAACTATTATGTACCCTTTTTCACTTACAATTAACAACGACAACAAAATTATATACTTAATATTTATGTCAATTATTACGCTTTTTACTATTAAATGTCAATTACTACAAATACAATTTAATTTATATAAATAAGCAATTACAAAATTATAATATTATGTCATATTTTGATTTTGTCATAGTTTACAAAATGATTTTAATATTTATATAAATATAGTTGGTAACGTTATATATGGCCTTCTGTATGAAAACGGATTATCTACCAGTAATATTTTGTATATTCAATTATTTGTCAAGGAGGTTGGGAGACCTTTGGGTTCTCGGGTCATTTTGTTGTTGCGACGGTCTCCTCTGGGATTATTGAAGGACATTATCATTTTCTCGTCTTCCTTTCGGGAAAGCTTATTTGATATTATTTGTTAAATTTTCACAAAAAAAATAAGTAATATTTTCTTGCCGTTTCGCACATTTGTGTTATTTTTAAGTGAGAAAGGAAGTTTTAAATAAATGAAGAAAGGGATATCGTTTCTTTAATATATTCATAATTTTACATGTTTGACTTATGGTAACTACCAACTACCTTTTAATTTATTTTAATATATTGCATATGATTTCCAGTATTTTAGCATAAGTTAAACGAATGAAGCAGGCCAATTGATATAAAAGATAGCCTGTTTTATATGCAAGCTGCGCTTCTGGCTTGCGGCCGGCTTGTTCATTCGTTGCGACGTAATAACATTGCGAATGTAAAGCAAAATATTCCTAGAAATATGACAATACAAGAATGCGACTTATTTTATCTGTTTTTCGTAGGAATTTTCATATTAACAACGAAATTTTGTGATACGACTGTGGAAAGTATTTAAATATAAATGGACGGTTAATTTAACATACTAGGCAAATATCACGAATCGTTAAATTTATTTAAGTATTAATACATATTTAAAAAATAATGAGTTTTCTTATGATATAATACATAATTGTATTAAAATAATATTGAATAGATTTACTAACTTAGTAATAGCGTTCCTCGTTATCGAGGATCAATGTATGTTTTATTCATCTTCTTATTTTTCATATTATATTACAAAACTTTTTCTCGCCCTACCTCCGCCTGGTAATCCTATATTTTATTTTTCTTTCAATAATTATTATCTTATTGCAAGCGTAGACAAACATATCGAACCAAAACTCATTTAAATCCGTTAAGCTGTTCTTGAGTTATACGTGATGTAACACGTATTCAATTCTATTGAATTTACATAAAGGTCTGATCTTAATCTCTATTTTAATTTTACCCAGAGAAAATATTCATGACGAAACTTTCGAAAATCGTAGATTTATTAGGGTATAAAGATTAGGTACTTGTTTGTTACACATCGTATCATTTTTTATGTAGTATCAATCCTCAGTTAATTTACGTAAATATAAATATAATCAGTACAATTGTCAACAATTTAACAATACCCATTTTATACCTTACATTTATAAGCTCAAATAATTCACATAAAATGTTCGTCATTAAGGGAATGGAAGAATGCATGCTCTAACAATTCATAAAGGTTCCATCTTGACATATTTAAATTGAGGCTAATGTTAACTGAGATAAATTTCGACCACTTTGAATACACCCATAGACAAAAAGTTCTACATATAAGTACTTTTCCAATTCTATTTAAAACCTTAAACAATAAATTCTCATACAATCTTTAAAACTTTCCCATTTTTAATATAAATGTGTTCAATTCCCGTGTTATATAATAATTACATGAATTTATAACGAAACTTTACAAAACCTTATTAATATTTTATATTACCTGCACATGACACTATAAAAGAGCTTCATTAATATGAAACGCTCGCCAGATTGTGCAGATACCTACCAATTAACAATCAATTTGCATTGTATAACATAAAACTAAGCCATTTTTTTACCTCTGTTACTGAATATATTTTATGATCAATATACATAGTTTCGTTCATGAATTTCAAACTATTAATTTGGATTTTTTTCTATTAATTATGTGTCTTGATTAAATATCGAATTTAAACAATCGTCAAAACGTAATATTTTATTTGGAATTGAATTTTGATAGTTTAGTAATTTCCAGGTACTTCAAAATGAACTTTTTCACATCGTACAGCAATATTGCGTTAGTGATGGGCTCGCTGACTTTCTTCCTTATGACATCACTAGTGTTCGCAGCACCAATGGTAAGAAACAAAATATAATTTATTCATTTAAAAAATTCGTACCATTATGATAAAGTGTTTTCTTTTTAGTTATTCTATAGATATTGAAACAAAAATTGGTTTAAAACTCCACATAATATATGCTCTACATCAATCTGTCTATCTTTATTAAATATTGGACTAAACTTAGGAACGACTGAATCGACTTGACTTGTTGTATTGTTCCTTTTTGTTAGGAATTCTCAGATCAACAGAACAGGATCTACGCAGCAAGAACGTCATCATATCGACTCCCACGCGAAGGGTCTCGAAAATAACTATAGTTTATTAATATATAGATAACTCTGTACTCAAATTGTGTAAGACGCATAGAAATGTATGATTTTATTGCCAAATAGGATACTGAAGATGAGCAGGTGGAAAACGCTCTGTTAAGTAGACCAGATGTGATGGACAACGATATAACATGGAATGCTCTCAACTCTGCTGCACTTCGCAAGATGCTGCTGCAAATGGACGCTGAAGACAGGTAACATTATATCACACAAGTTTTATTATAAGTCTAAATATTTATTTGTATGTTTGCTGTCTTATTTTGCATAACTATTGAGCCAGTTTAGTTAAAATTCAATAAAATATAGCTCATTAACAAATCTCTACAAACTGAACTGACTGATTTGCTTAGGTAAAAAGACGTACATAATTATAATAATATGATTAAATACCCATCCAAATAACCATTTAGGTTAATATACCCATTATAAAAACAGACTATCGACAAAGTTATAACAAAACACCTTAGAATTATCCTTCACTTAGAATTTGAACTTAACTAACGATTTAAAAATCTCGCTCGAAAGGTTTAATGTTTCAAAGTTAGGTACAATATTGTAATATCAGTTTCTTCCTTCATAGAATGGTAAATAATTTTTAAACGGTATAGAATATCACTTTATGTAAATAGCGAAGAATCGACTTAGAAGTTTGTTTAAAATCTTATCAACTTAAATAAATATACTGAGCTTGAAAGCTTTCAAAGAAACAAATACACGGATACAGGTGAACTTTACAAGTGGTATTATGTACACAAATGTTACGTATTATTGTAACTTAAATACTTTTATTCTTTATGCTGAAAATACTTTAATACATAGTATGTAAAGTACAAAGTGTTTTTTTTTACATATAAATATGACATAATTTATAAAATTTGAAACTTCGTTCTTTTGTTTTCAATAGATTTGGAATCAATCGTGAGAGTCGATCATGGCCAAAACAGTCCCGTGGTTGGGGTGCCCGGAGTCTCGAGGGGCAAATCGCCCGCCCATGGCGCGCCGACAAACGCCAGGCCCGCTTCAGGCAATGCTACTTCAATCCCATCTCCTGCTTCCGGAAATAAACACACATCTACACGGCCTGTTTTCTTGATGACCATTGCCAACACGTCAAATAATCTAGTTAATTTAATTTACGACTATACAATGTAAATAAGCATGTTGCTGGAATTAACGAAACAATAGTAGTGGTATTTTTGTATGGTTAGGTAATTCAAAACATGTAAGCTATATTTTCATTCAGTGACTAAAATGTAATTGGATCTCATGGCACTTAGATGTATTTTCTCGGTTACTCGTATTTTATTGTAACACACGCAGTAAAAACAGTCACGTATCTACTTAATACGGGCGTATCCTTTTTTCCTGTGAGATCGAGTCCTCAACACATTGTAAAAACGTAAAAGCCCCAAATTGACACGACTTTATTTCAGCAATACCATTATAAGATCTTCTTAGTTATATAGTTTTCTTGGCATTGAGACCAATAATTGTATTAACACTTAGAATAAGTGCATTTAAGTACCAAGTTAGACTATACAGAAGCCGTTTTGAAATTTCGACCAAGGTCTCAAAGAATAAATTTTACTTATGAGAAAAAATTGTTATTTTGAAAAATATTATCTTTCCTCGTGTACCTAACTACCTAAGTTTACTTTAGGCTGAAATAGTATTGTATTAAGTAGCTCGCAGTTATAATTACCAAATAAAAGTTGTTGTCTGTATTGTTTGTTTCCATTCGTTACCCGATATTTATTAAACACTTGACCGTAATTTGAAGCTTACTTCATTGAGAAGGCACCTAGCTTTTTCCGCCTATTTTGCCCTCTCTTTCCGTTGTATATATGCTATCTCTCTCGCACACCTCTCCACCAGGTGGCGGGGCGCACGATAATGTGCGGGCGCTGGATGTTTTTTCATTGGCGTCTAGCTTCCGCCGCGAGAAGGTTGTCTACAAGACTACAACCTTGGTGCTATTAAGTATTGCTTAAAGCAAGTGCTAAAAGTGTTAAAAAGTGTATCCCGTCGGATCGGTATAGTGAGTTATTTTTACATCTATTCTAATAATATTTTACTTAAAAATGAGTAAAAATCTTTAAAGTCAACGGTATAATCGTTGGACTTTATTTAAAATGCTGAGGTTTTAATGAATCCTTCAGCAATAGTTTATTTTTCAATATGCTTAAATACTTAATAGCATGAATAAAGATATTTAAAATTAACGATACAACCGTTACATTTTACTTGAAATAGTAACTTTTCTTTTGAAATATTTCATTATGCAATATGTACTAATTAATATTTGAATTTTTAATACTGTGAGTAAAGCTATTTTAACGGTGTTACCGTTCGGCTTTACTCGAATCGTTAATATTACTTTTGTGATTATTTGATATTACTAGATATATCAAATACCCTCTCTTGTATATAGATATTTTTAATTATTTATTTCATTTTTAATAATGTGTTTTTATTACAAGGTTACAAGTGAATTTTTCTTGGAAAAATTACAATTAATATCTACTTAGTATGGATATGAGCCAACTCAAAGCTTTACAGGCATACAATCCATTGCTACGACTTTATTACATTGTCGTTATCGCTAGGAACGGTTCGGAATTCCTATAATAGTTTATTACTAAAAATTATCGAACGAGATGAGTCAGCTCCAAGAAGTCACGAGTCACGACATGTCAGAACATGTTGTGATATTATTTTATAAATCGTACGGGAGTTATCGCTCAACTAAATAATGATGGATTCGCTCATGTATAGTAGATACGTACCATGAATGTACCACACATTCAAAACTATCCGTAGTCTATACGTGTCCTTTTATGAGTATTATTCTGATCCGTTTTTATGTGAAAATAGACATATTACACACGGCTAATTTGATTGAAAATTACGTTTCCTATGTTTCAAATGATGCAACTTTTTTGTTTAAACGAGTAAGTACCAAAATTTTACAATTAAATTCTTTGGTTTACTGAACTTGTGCTGAAAGGGTTATCGTATAATAATTATCGAGATACCTTAATATAAATTAGATTTAGATACATTTATTTCAAAGGATTTACAATTCACTTCTAACGTTTTAGAATAATATTATAAACTTGTACACCTTGACAAAAAGTAAAAAATTGCGGGTGAGTGGAGAATATTTTGTTCAATTAAATATAACGTCCTACGACGGTATGGTTGCGTTCGTAAGGAATGTTAACGGATATAAAGCAACTAAATGTTACATCGATTGCATGAACAAAAATAAATATGAATCGAAGTTCATTTTAAAATTTAGTGAATTGATTTGAATTATGAATTTATTAAATAGTTAGTTCTTTTTTATATAAACATAATAATTAATTACCATTGTCAAATCAATTCTTATTAATTCATCCTGGACAGTTGTCGCTAACATTGGAAAATAAGTTAAAGGACCTTGTTAATTGCTATATTATTTAAATGATTATTTACTGCTAATTTTATATTAGCACTAAGGTGTATTCTTGCTCGAAGCAGAATACATAAATGTGGCCACTACTCCTCGCAGGGGTTAGCCAGGTCAAATCCACCCTCGCAGGGTGTCTCTTAAGCATTTTTTGGCAGGCCCTACTTATTTCTAGTTACAAAAATCCCTCGCGCAGCTGTCGCTCGCAGGGAAATGGTGCAAATATATATCGGCCCTCGCGGGGCTTTGATTACAACCGTCCCTCACGGAAAAGATGGTGCAAATATATATCAGCCCTCGCGGGGCTTTGATTACAACCGTCCCTCACGGAGAAATGGTGCAAATATATATCAGCCCTCGCGGGGCTTTGACTACAACAGTACCTCACGGAGACATGGTGCAAATATATATCAGCCCTCGCGGGGCTTTGATGGCGATTGGTGCAAATATACAAAGGATTGATCATTAAAATGATCATAGATATTTGCTTTCGTCAACGAGGACCCACGAAAGAAGTTTTGGATATGACCGTATCGGATCTTCACTCTTCTAAGGTAGGTAGAAAAAGGTTTTGAAATCTTCTTCACAGTGGGCAGTATAGTAATATGACCTACTAAATACAATAAAGGTTAGAGACGTCAAATAATGGGCGCATGAAATTGATACTTCGTATCCTAAAAGTTTACGCTTCAGGAATCAGGAAACCACCATTGGTTTACCAATTATGGAAATGGGAATTGAACAAATCGTATTTACCAATGTAAAGCCTATTCACAACAAAGGAAGGCGAGTCGGATCAAAAAGCATCTCGCAGATGATTTGTGGCGGTGGTTTCGAGGATTGTCACCAAGCCTTGTGTCAACGGTATGTTTGGTATCGTCATTCAATGGCACTAGCCGACCAATTTTCATATAAAAACATCGGAAGAGATTTTTTAATCGCAAAGCGATTGAATGTAACAAATAACGATTGATTCAAAATCAAATTTCAAATTTCAAACGATTGATTACGTATATTTGACCTCTCATAGGCCTATTTTAGTTGCCCGGTCTTGTAGGCAATTTATTTGACTCGTTTTTCAACCCATTTGACCTCATTATTGCACCCATGAGATTTTTCTTCAGGGCTCAAACAATAAATCGCTGAGGGATTAGGATAATCGTTTGTTAGACAAGTTTCTTGTCATCCCACCAGGATTATTATATTGTATAATAAAGTTATATACAACTATTTACGTAAAACGTTTAAGTACTCAACGAATACTGAGAATACTGACTGTTGAGTTACATAGGATAGAGGATAAATAACGGAAAGTCAATCTATCTAAACAAAAGCCTCTTATTATTAGATATTACTTGGAACCCCTACCCTAACGAGAAAGCTCTGCCAAATGACTGTTCATTTCTTTGCTTTGAGGGGGGGGGGGCAATAAATGAAATGCAGTAGGTACAGACTATACGGCCTTTAAAATATAAGTCTGGTAAGCGAACTAAACTTTGCTAGTTTAGTTCTTGCTATATCGCTGTCCGTGGCTGCCTCGCGTGTTTACGGATGAATAAAGTAATGTCCTGTCTTCGCATCCACAGCTAACTGTCCTATACTGTCATAATCTTAACACAGATTTATTGGACATAGCTCCCCACGAGCTCTGTTCTTCATTTTTGCACTCGCACAACTGTGGACAACACGAGAGCAATGCCTGCATTGGTAGCAGTTACAATCAAGGGCTAGCAAGGTAGGCTAGCCATATTACGGATGTTGGAACAACCGACTATATTTAGGGCAATTTTCTTTGTCCAGTGTAACGTTTAGACTGTCGTAGCATTCCTACGGAACAAAGATGGGATCAGATCTGCATCCTTAATGAAGTTAATCGAAAGGAGATACTTTCAGACGACGATAGTATTCAAAATCCACCATATTCCTGAGCATAATAATTAAGCTTATAATCTCTCTTGCCATTATCCTGCAGCAGAATTCCTTGGCGATAATTTGTTCTCGTAATGCTGGGGCCACACTAACGTCTAACGTCTAATGCCCTTTATCGCGATAATTATTCCGATAATTTTTAAGGCGTTAAGTGGGTGGCTACACTTGAACGGTCAACGTGAATGCCGATTGTTGGCGATAAAAACAGCGTTAATTTTACTAAAATTCTAGCAAGATGGACGTAGTGTGACCGCTTCATTGCGTTAATTCTCGCGATAAAGCTATCGCCTCAACAAACGGCAATGTTAATGCCGTTGTTAAATAATACTGGCTACACCTAAAGTTAACGTCCATTATCGCGTTAATTAATGGCATTTCCCGTTAGTGTGGCCCCAGCATTAGAACGAGCGAGGTTGTTACGATAATATGAGAAATCCTGTCAGTTAGAGACCTGAACGACGCGATAGAGTAACGCTATTTCAGTAGTAGTAGCACCTAGAAGGGTGAAGGTATTCTGGAAAGCGGAACTGAAGGCCCGGTCAGCAGCACCAGTCACCTAATAGACAGTGTTCAGTGCTGCACCACTATAATCTGCAAAATGACTCTGACGGTATGAAAATGTGGAGTACATTTTCAAAATATCAAATGATATAGTTGGAATAAAAATCCTATTTGCCTCCGTCTACCCAAAAGACGTACGGAGTAGCTAGTAGTAGTTGGTTGAATTATAATAAGTATAGTTAAAATCCTTTATTACTGACTGGATAAATTTGGCTCTTTTCCTATCTGACGTTCATATAGCTGTTGACTGCCTAGTGTTATGCACAAACACTATTATAAATAAGTCACGTTATGTAGTCCCGAGACTTTCGGTATATAAGTTCTGATGTAAATCATAATTATATCTTAAAACTGAATTGATTAAAAGTAACGTACTTAGCTGTAGTAATTGCAGTTTTGGGACACAGATAAGCTCTTTATCATTTTAGTCTCTTGAGTTCAGTATATTTGTTTCCAGTACAGAGTTTATGACCTATCAGTTTTAAATAAATAATTCATGCATTGTACTGAAAGTACCAGCCATGTTTAGATTATGATTGCGACGTTGGCTCTAAACATTAAAAGATACCGCACGGTTTAGTTGGATGTTAAAAATCTGTATTATAATTTAAACCATTTACCTGTTTTGTTATTTTATTGCCTTATTCAAGGGGTGACCTTTTAAATTTACTTCTGACCCCAAAAGTAAGGACCAAGGTCTCTTCTTGTCCGCTTGTAGCAGGTTGGGTTAAAACTGTGTGAGTTGAGACATTTGGTAATTCTATGTTAAGATGATTCAATGATGCTTCTGCAGAGTTCTAATTGAATAAATAAAGGTTTGAGTTTGAGGTATTTTTGCCTCGTCGGGATCAGCTGTTGCTTCATTTTGTAAGTAACATCTAAATGCGTAATTGAAAGTCGTTACTGGCGCTTTCGCAGATTTACGCTAAAGATAGTGGAAATTGTAGTAACTTTAACTTTTCAAGCCCAAAAAGGTTAACTAAGGTACGCTTGAACCAATCTCATAAGTTCTAATACTTTTAATCATTATGATTAACTTTTTGGTTCTTATTTGATTAACTTTTCATCTGGGATTGTTAATATATTATATAATATAAATATTTGTGTGATTTATTAGTAGGTATACTATCTGCACACCTTACTCTTTCAAATAAAGAAATAAGTAATTACTTATGTATTCAAATTCACATTGGCGTCACATTGTACACCAGGTGGGTAACAAACAGGTCTCAATGAAGTAAGCTTCAAATTACGGTCAAGTGTTTAATAGCTGTGTTTTACCTGAAAATAAAACACATATTAAATACTTACCTATATTTGAAGCTTACACTTAACGTCCACCTGTTGTGGATTTCGACTCAATGAAAAAACATCCAGCGCCCGCACATTATCGTGCGCCCCGCCACCTGGTGGAGAGGTGTGCGAGAGAGATAGCATATATACAACGGAAAGAGAGGGCAAAATAGGCGGAAAAAGCTAGGTGCCTTCTCAATGAAGTAAGCTTCAAATATAGGTAAGTATTTAATATGTGTTTTATTTTCAGGTAAAACACAGCTATTACTGAACAATTAGAGTTATAATAAATGTATTTTGAGATAACTTCTCTATATTTCTTAAAAAATACTAGTTTTGTAATGTATGTTGGACTTGAAATAAATTTAACTTACAAAATGTTGTTTCATTCATTAGTTATTGTGTTGTTTAAACTTATACTTATTGAAAGAAAATGAGATGCGATATTTAATGATGAGTAGATATGATTATTCTATTACTTTCGTCAATATCGGTGTTTTCCAAATTAACTAAATAACATAACATGCTGATAAATAACATGAAAAATATTTTATGAATATTGCACACTGAAAATTTTAATTGGTGTCTTACTATTTTGAGATACCTGTACCTACAACTCATGTTTAATGTAGACATTAAACATATATATACATCTACAGCATAATATTATTAGCACAGAATACATCTTAATTAGAAGTACCTACTAACGAACGTCTAACGCTGTTTAGAAGAAATTATGGATTGCGGAATAAGCAACCAAACTTATAAACTCCGAAACTTAATGTTGGAATTAGCTGTTTTCCTGATGAAAATGTTCATAATAAAAAACCTCCCGAACTTCTTAGTAAGTAGTTTTTGATATGAATTAGTAAGAAAATCAAAATAAAATCCGATGTGGTGGCTGCTATTATAGTTAATCTTTTTTAGAAAAAGAGGGTTATTTAAGTCTATGTCTGTCTGTCTGTCTCGACGCATCGTAGCTCTCAAACAGACCGATTTCTATGCGTTTTTTTTCACAAATGGCTTACACTACACACATATACGCGTGTCAAATTGTAATTCCAAGATTGCTGACTGGGGCTTTTTAATTAATTTTTGTTTTTAAAGTTAATCAACAAACGCAAACAAAGGCGACAAAAACAAAAGCCTTAGAAATAAGAAGCTTTAAAGCTTTTTTGGTACCTTACATTATGACTTCGTGGCGTAGATAATATGTTGTCATGTCTTATAGCTCGATATTACTCAATACCAGCTCTACCAGCCCTTTGAAGTGGGACACAAATTGATTTAACTCATCAGAAATAGCGGTGAATTGGCCCGAGATGAACACTTTGCTTCCTATACCAGTTAAACAGATTTCACAGAGGAATGAACTATCTATAACGTTTAATTGATATTAGCCATATTAATAGCGCTTACGATAAATAATAAAAGTGTCTTAAATTTTGTTTCGAACTTTTATTATAATTATTTTATATACTTACATTCTTTAGTTACATACTAAGTGTAGGTATATATTTAGAGGATGTTTTTAATAGCAAAAAATGGTGATCACAAAGAAATTAAGTATAGGTGTCACAGAAAAAATCATTGAGTTACTATGTACTACGTACTAGAGAGGACATCGCTACTACACTATTTGTAACACGAGTTAGAGCCAATCGTCTCAAACCAATTTTTTATGTTACATTGATTGGTTTTAATAGATAAGTTTATTCAATTTTTTTTTAATAAGATAAACAATATTTTTTTAGAAATTATAAAGACTTTTTAACGGATGCGTACCGTGGACGGAGCATGGTCACGGGGAGACCCGCTCGCTGTATAAGTGTTCGAAACGTCGGGAAAATAATATAATAAATAAATCACGTTTAAAATCCGTTAAAAAGTCTTTAATTTCTAAATGTATAATACTCGCGTAAAATCAAACACTAGAAAATACAATATTTTTTTGTTACATTGATTGGTTTTAAT
The DNA here is from genome assembly GCF_061535395.1 of Colias eurytheme. Taxonomy (NCBI): domain Eukaryota; kingdom Metazoa; phylum Arthropoda; class Insecta; order Lepidoptera; family Pieridae; genus Colias; species Colias eurytheme. Next base: position 3,034,265 of record NC_142992.1, on the reverse strand, counting down.
TTATAAGTAATATGAGGCAGAATATCTACAAAGTGTATGTCGCACAGATTTTGTTCGTGGTGTCCTCTCTATACGTAGTAATAATACCTCAATGGAAAAAATGTAAATTTTCACGAGTATATTCACGACCTACATATTTTCACCAACTCGCGTCGTCGAAAGAAGTATGTAGGCAGGTAAGAACAATTGTTATTTGTTATATTAAGTATTTATATACCTACATAAAAAACCTCTCATACATAAAGCGAAGCATAGGTATAGCTAAAATCTCGATTAAGTTAGCTTATTTTATTATTATAGAATGTAATTGCAAGACTATTTGAAATAAATCTATCGAATTTCAATAGTCATTAATCAAGATGTATAGCTATTCAAAAACATAAATTAACGTAATTTTGCTATACTGAGGTATAATAGTCTTTAGAGTAAACAAAGTTATTATGGATATTACATATATACAATAGACTATAATTTACAATTTATTCATAAAAGAGAAACAATCAAGTTGAAAATTTTCTTAGCACAGCGTGGAGTCGGCGACGTCGCGACTGGATTGAAAATAACTATAAGTACTTACAAAATGAGCTTTCCCCTTGTAAAATATCCTTCCTATGTATGCTTCCCAGTACCTATTATATGGTTTAACGTTTATTTTCTCGTTACAGATTCTATAAATTGTATGATATACTTGATGCACCGAGGTTAATTTGAGTAATTTTGGACGATAAATCTTAATCTAGATAACTAGGTACATACATCATAAATTATTTTTCCAATTAATTAATGCTCTACTATATTCTATATATTCTTATGTATACCTAAACCATCATTTTGATAATTATTTATGGTGAAAGTCGAAAGATTTCCATACCTAATAAAAATATAGCGATCATTTTATAACATGTGAAGAAGTTACAAGGTTTTTTTTATTCCTTAAACGTGACAAAGAATTTACGTGTAACATACCTACACGTGATCGTTTTTACTCTGTGTTAATTAAAACTTTAAAGTGAAAATCCGTTTTCAGGTCGAATTCAATTTCACTGTGTCAAATATCGAACAGATTAACTCTATTCTATGTAAATGAACTGAATTGATTGAAGGATTATTACATTATATTAAGAGTTAACACAAGCGGGTATAATTTATTTGTCACAAATAAAAAAAATTGGAAAGTCCAAAAGAGCACAAGCACGCCTCGAAAGATTACCTAATCTATACCAATAATAAAATTGGAGTCTATCTATTAGTGTAATATTGAAATAACCGATTTTTATTACTAAGTATATAAATGTACACTGCCAAAATACCAAAATAGTTAATAACTTACTTAAGTAGTATTTTTTAAATTTTTGTCTGACTGTCTGTTTGTTCTGGTTATCTCTGGAACAGCTGGACAAAATAATATCGAGGTTAAAATGGTTTAATAAAGATACTACGCGTCCGTCCGAAAAATAATCTAAGCGCGAATGTTTCAGTGCATTTTCTATGTTACTCTTAACTGGTACCTATATTAACAAATATACCAGTTAAGAGACGTCAAAAATGGCTATAAAAGTTGTTCCAAAAAAGCATAGTTCTAGGCAAAAAATGCCACTAGAAACAAATAACAGGGTTAGCGCCAAGTATGTATGGAGTTTTGTTACCCATGTAAAATGAAAGATCTTTGTAGATTAAACTTTTAATCAATCTTTCACTATTACAATAATATGTTAGTTACATATATACTATACAATGTTTCACCTCATTGTGGTATTCAGTACATATATACAACTTAACAGGAACTGCGTATCTATCAACTACGTATTAACTGCGTAATAAGTGGTAATAATAAAATATAACCTCAATGATTCTTTGCCTCAATGGTAATAACTAGAGAAAATGTGGAGAGAATTACCTATATAACGGTCGAATCTATTTGAAATCCGGTCAAGTGCGTTCCGTTCGTTCCGTTTTGGAACGCCACAGACAATTAATTATTATAGATAATAAAAATGGCAACGCCCTTGGCAACGCCACATATGCAAGTGTTCTAAACCGTGTTTTCCAATTACAGCACTAGAGCGCGGCATAATGCTTAACGTTGAAAGTTCCAACTACAGCAACGCTTCGCACATGCAACGCGTGCAACGAAGAGCCGTCAGAATTATTGGCAAACAAGCACTTACCGATCGACTTGATTCTCTAGATTTGCGACGAGACGTTGCATGTTTATGCGTCTTCTACCGTCTGTATAATGGGGAGTGCTCTGAGGAGTTGTTTGAGCTGATACCTGCCGCGGAATTCCACAACCGTACCGCACGGCATAAGACCAAGTTTCACGCTCACCATTTGGACCTCTGGCGCTCTAGTACGGTGCGATTTACCCGCCACTTCATTCCGCGCACAACCAAATTGTGGAACAGCCTGCCTTCGGCGATATTCCCGAACGTCTATGACATCGAGGCATTTAAAAAGAGAATATACCTCCACCTTAAAAAGTCGGCAACACATCCTCGGACACGTCTGTAGATGCCTATGGGCTGTGGAATTGCTTACCATCAGGCGATCCACATGCTCGTTTGCCCTCTTTCATATAAAAAAAAAAAAAAAAAAAAAAAAACAATCGAGCACTCTTAAAAGTAATGCGCGTGAATTGATGCGTGCAATCTTAGAGTATAGATAGTATTGTCACAGTATTACCATTATTTCCTACAGTAGTGCGACGAATGTACTTGTGCAGAGAAACGGAGGGGAACTGGCGGGGGTCGGGCGACGCGGGCCGCGTAAAGCGAACACGCTTAGTTTGCTTTACCTAGCGCGAAAGGATGACGCAGTCGTATTTTTTGTGTAATAATTTTATTATACATAGGTACTTACATATTCTATTATGGCGCGCACAAACTGTTCGGTTTACGGATGTAAATCTACATTGAAATCCCAGAAGGAAACAATATTTCAGAAAGATTGTATTAATTGTATCTGTTGAATTAAAATCAAAGCTATGTATATAATATGTTGTCCTCATTATTTTCTAATCAGATTGTACATCCCAATGCGAATGCATTACTTAGTTAATTAATGTTATGATACCTATACAATTAAGAACATCCAAAAATAAAGTGTCACGTAAATAATAATCTGTAATTATATAGTTATGAACAAATAATTACATCAGATTTAATAATCGCAATTATTTTGAATGTACTGTATATGAATAAAGATTTCATCATAATATTAATAATCACAATTGTTTTATTTCCCATTTGTTGCAACCCTAGCGTATTTTCGTGTGGCAGCGTCATTACCTACGCTGGCGGCGGCATCGCGCGACATCAAAGGCGATTCCTTACTGTAGGAAATAATGGTAATACTGTGGTATTGTATCTGCTGTGGTCGTCTGGTATCGTACATGGCAATCACAGAGCAAGTAATATATTAATGGCAATTGGCAATCAAAAAATGATTGTGTCATTTGTCAATCATTGCATTTTGTCATGTAAAACCGCTACCTAGATATTTAAACTTTAGAAAAGTTTTTTTTTATATATATATTTTTCTTTCAAGTATTTCAGACGTCTGCTTTATTCATATATAATAATGCAAAATGGGTGACGAAATAATGTATGATACAGCAAATACACAAACTCAAACTCAAAATTCTCAAGTTGAATTGAGTCAAACAAACACTCCATCCGCGATTCCTATTATTTGGGGCAGGCTGTATTCAGGAAATTACTGGAAGAAAAATGGGGTGGCGAAACCTGACTATTATGGTAATTTTATTTTATATTAATAACTAGATAATTCTACAATGTGCGTTTCATAGAAATTCACTTTTAATTCTACCTTCAGTGAAATTTTTCTGAAAATTTTACTAATCTTTAATATTTTTTAGACCTTATACAACCAGATTTTACACTAGGAAGAGCATTATCATGCAATATTGTAGTAAAGAAAGAAACTGTGGAAGAAAGAATTCTCAAAAGTGTGAGCAAACAACATTTTGTTATTAGAAGAGATATGACGTAAGTACGCATGAAAACAACTTAAAAGTTTCTATAAATCTTTACTATCTAACACATTCTTTTAAATAAAATTCTAGTGAACCATTAAATCCAGCTATCCTGACTGACTTATCATACAATGGTACTTATGTAAATGGTGTACAAATTGGGAAGAACATGAGTAGAGTATTAGATGACAATGATGTTATAGCTATTACACATAAAAGTGTTGCAGGTATACACAATATAAATACATTTTATTTAGCTTCTTTATAATAAGACATCATGTCATTATGAATACTTATTTTTAAATTGAGTAAGTATCAGATACTATGTTTTATTTTGAAATTTGTTCATTTTTTTTCAGTATTTTTATTTAAAGACCTACTTAAGAACAAACAAGATAATATTCCTAGAAAAATCACACAGAAGTATTATATTTCAAGAGTATTGGGACAGGGAGCGTGTGGAGTTGTTAAATTAGTGTATAATAAAGTATGATTTTCTTTTCTTTCTTTTTTTGTCAAAAGCTTGAGTACCATTCCAAGTTTACATCTCCTATCTTATGGAATTCAAAAAAATTGACTAAATTACAGGCTGGAATTAATTACACACATTATATAATAATAAAAAACACTAAAGAATGGAAATTCTCTATTACGTTTCTATTATTTTTCAGGTGACATGTACAAAATATGCAATGAAAATAATAAAGAAATGCAGACTTACTAACGGACAAATGAATCATCTGAATGACCCAATGAAAATTATGAATGAAGTGAAAATATTAAAAGCTTTGAAACATGTAAGTTATTTTTATGTTTTTAAACATAGTTGATAGTGCAGATGTCTCATACAGTTTGTTTATAAATGTGATAATAATTATCTTCGTCAGTACTTGATCAGCATTTTGAATGTTTATATTCTAAGAAGTAAATTAATAACAGTCTGCTTCTGTATTCTATGTGTAAAATATATCTATGTATGAATATAAAAGACTTGCTGAATCCTGCAGTTTTTCCTGTAATATTCTGGTGCATAAGCTACAACATTCAAAGTCATAACTATTTGAAATAAAAAATAATGTAACTATGTTTTAACTGTAATTTCATATTTTAGCCATTTATAATTGCAACAGAGGAAGTGATAGATTCAAAAGACGCTGTGTACATTATTTTGGAACTGATGCAAGGTGGAGAGCTATTTGACAGAATAACGAAACAGGGACATTTGTCTGAGAGACTGACTAGGTTCTTCTTCAAACAAATTGTGCTAGCAGTTAAATATCTACACTCTCAGGGCATCACTCACAGAGACCTGAAGGTATTATCTAGTTTATTTTTCAGGTTCATTTGCATAGCTTCTATCGCGGGCCTTGAGCGCGGGGACCGAATCCAGAAATTTAGTAACGAAAAACCTCACGCTCCCCGCTCCGACGGACGCGGAGGTGTGGCTTGAAGGCATAGCAATAGCTTTACCGCTGCAGTCCCCGAGTGCCACACGTCTTTTTTTTGCATTGTTTTTTTAAATATTTTCTCAATACAGGAAATAAAAAGGATGAATTATAGGTTTTGTATTATTTGATATTGGATTTTTAATTGTAAAATATAAAATTGCTCATTTTACAGCCTGAGAATGTGCTACTCGAGAGTAAGAAAGACGAAACACTAGTGAAAATAACAGATTTTGGTTTGAGCAAGTTTGTAGGAGAGGATAGCTTCATGAAGACAATGTGCGGCACTCCCATATACCTCGCCCCAGAAGTATTAAGGGCCAATGGACAGAACTGTTACGGCCCTGAGGTTGATGTTTGGAGTTTGGGTGTTATATTTTTTGTATGGTAAGAGTATGTTTAATCACTACATAGTATAAAACAAAGTCGATTTCTCTGTCCTTGTGTATGCATGTATGCTGAAATCTTTAAAACTATGCAACGGATTTTGATGCAGTTTTTTTTAATAGATGGAGTGATTCAAGAGGGAGGTTTTAGTATATTATTTATTAGGTTTTAGACAAAGCGGGCGGAGCTACGGGTCGAAAACTAGTGTTATGTTGTTGTTACTTCATATATCCTAGTTACATGCATTTTTCTACATACATATTATTTTTATGATAATATGATTTTGTATTTGTAATATAAATTAGGACCCAACTTTTTTTTAATTCTATCAAAGTATTTTCTCTCAGTAACCGTTTATTTCTCGCCATCTATAATTAATTTTCATAGTGTTAATATATTTTTACATCGAACCTGTTCACTATCTCCACAATAGGCATAACGACAGTATCCATAAATGATCGTATTAGTGTTTTTTAGGGAAAATGTATAATAAATAAATTAAATATAGTTTAACTTAGAAATCTTAAAAACATTAAGATTAATGAGATTATCAATAAAATAAAACATTGAAATTCTGCAGTTGGCCATTTTGACTAAAACACGCGTGACGTCACGCTTAAGTAAACAACTCACGTCAGATGTGTTTTGTTGTTAGGAATATGTTGAGAATACGCATTTTTATTTATTTTCTATTGTTTCACGTATGCTTTATAGACTCAGAATAGAAATATAATTGCGAATTCACGAATACGTGGTTCGGAGTTCTCCGCGCCAACTTTATACAATCATTTCTTATTATTTTCTCGCTTGAAATAATTACTAACACATTTTTTAGCATTATTTTTATGTGGAATCACACTGCAATACTGCACACCACTTATAAACTTTGAAATTCGTTTCTATAACACATATTAAATAAATGTTTTTTTAATTTTCTTCGCAATGCTTACAAATAAATACGTATTTACTAAAGAGTGACGTCACACCTACTCCATGACACCTGCGAGCTGTTTTGGCACAGTTAATAAATATTTTATGAAAAATGGCTTTTATCTTCGTTAAATTTAAGTATATTACCGAAATATAGGTTTTTCTTGTATAGTAAACGTATACACACATAATGGAAGAGGATTTCAAAATCTTTCGTCATGCCTATTATATTATATCCTTCAGCCTAGTGGGGTACCTGCCGTTCTCAGCGGATTACCGCGAGATGTCGCTGGGCGAGCAGATAGCGACGGGCCGCTACCGGCTCTCGGGCGCGCACTGGCGCGGCGTGTCGGCGCCCGCGCGCCTGCTCATGCGCCGCATGCTCACCGTGCCCGTGCAGCGACGGATCACGCTCGACGAGATACTGCAGCACCCGTGGATGCAGGTCAGCCCCCCTAGACAAGTGGCTTTCTATTAGCGTAAAGTCTAATAGAATAGATTATGAATGTATGAGATTGACGTTTAATTACGACAACGACGTACGACGTACGTCAATCTCATACATTCTATTCTATTCTATTGAACTTTACGCTAATAGAAAGCCACTTGTCTAGCCCTACAGTGGTAAATTAGTAAGTGAGTGGAAGTATACCAACCGTCGTATATCGCTCGGAGAGGAGTTCGCGATATTCGCTAGGCTACGGTACTGATGTGGTGTATACGCACCGTGTTCGCGAGATGCTGGCGCACCCGTGGATGCAGGTGAGTGGTATAAATAAATGTTTATTTCCCTCTTTCTTTAGCGGAGCACCTGCAGATGTTGCTATAGCAGATATTCTCTTCTACTGTTTTTTTAAGAATTCTTAACCACTGTTTTTTTGTATTGATTAAATCATAAAACGAAATACAACAATAAATGTTATTGGTGTTTCAGGATGACGAAGTGAACCTCAGAATTGACATACTCCTCTCACAAACGCAGATGAAGCATGGATATCTCTCCGTATCATCTAAATCGGATGAAGAGAATAATAACTCGTCACAAAACAAAGAGAACGTTGTAAGACTCGTCGCAGCCAATAAGAGAGCTCTAAGTGACAGTTATAATTCGTGCGAACCAATCCCGAAGAAACTACGGTGCGATGAAGATACCAGTTCGACGAATAGCTTTTGTTCTGAAGAATAATTCGTTTTAAAGGTTTTATTTTTGATATAGCGATTGAGTTGTGCGTTTGCGTAAAGAAACTTTATGAGAGAATGCAAGAAAATTGTAATTTGAAGGTTTAACAAGAAGGGAAAAACCAGACGATATTTTACATAAGGTAAAATATATTGAGTTCTGATTCTAAATTCTGCCTTGGAATTGCATTGATTTTATGTTAGCACTGTTCAGTTCTTGTTGTATGATGATTTTTAAATTAATATAATTATGAGTCAAGCAAAATAGTAAGGACTTAATTCTCTTGATTTGTTTTAAACTTTTATAAATATCGCCTCAGACTCAATCGCTTTTGTGATATGAAAGTCTTAATTATTATTGACTTTTTAACATTTTAATGATTCTCATGTTAATTTTAATTTTTAATGTTTCCTATTTTTGTTAATTTGTGATTATTATTTGATTTTGATAATTTTAGAATTCTATGAGTATTATTTTGTTCCAATGTTGGTTTAATTTTTTAAATTGATAAGTTTGATAGCTACCTCTTAAATATAAGCTAATGATAATCCCACCGGGTAAAATTATATAATGTGTGTGTTATGGATATCGAAACAGGTTTTCGAATACATTAATGAATAAGTGTTGACGGGCAGCTTTTAGACTGATTATATGATATTTTGATATTTGTCTTATCAAGAGACACGTCAAAATTTATGATAAGATTTTACCGATGAAACAGGCTTATTTTAATTGTATCCAGTGCCATACCTGTTACATCATGTTGAGAGATAATCGATAAATTTGTGATTCTGGTGTACGAACGCCAAATTTGTATTTTCGTTAATAAAACAAAAACATTTCAAAAATAAATTAATTATTTATTTTCAATTCCCTTCAATACTTTACACGATATTTACAAAAACAAGTTAATAATTATTATTATTATTAGGAATTTTAAACAATTCAGTCTTGATTGAAATTCATTACAGTTTAACTTTGCAAACATTCACAATACCTTACTAAGTTATACAAAATAAGTAACACACCGAATACACACCTGTGCCACGAATATAAATGTTTTAATTCAAGCTAAACATTTTTAAATAATTTCACGATGGATAAAATGAAGTTAGAAAGTATGGTTGAAAGAAAGAATGGGTTCTTAAGATTAGAAATTAATAGTTGTAAGAAAGAATTTAAATTTTATGAAACTTAAATAGTCTTAATTCGAGATACACCAAATATAGATGGGAAAAAAAACAATAGAGTTTTGAAAATGTTTCAAAGAGAAAAACAAGAATAGATCTAGTAAAGTATAAGATGAATAAATACTGATTACCCAAATTCGTGACACTGATCATAATCTTAAAAATCACTACATTTTTCACAAATCACTTAAATGCATGAAATAAATAAATGAAAATCAACTACACTCAGTTTTTGTTGAAAAAAAATATTTTTATACAAATCACTTATAAGGGTGAATTCACATTGATGTACAATAGCTAACCTACTAATGAAATGACTCCCTTATTAAATAACAAAATAATTATTATTCTTGTACTAACAAATTACACTTCATGTAACTCAATTAGGATGCAATCTAGCCAAAAAAAAAATAATACTAATAAATTAATGAATCGAATTAGTTTAATATTTCCTAAATCAATGTGACCACCCTTATAAATAACACTTCAAACAGAACATTTCGAGTATATTAAGCCCTGTAAGGCCATCTGCAAACCGTTAAACTGCATGAACACAACAACATTACAATACCAAATTTTGCATTGATCTGTTACTCTACATGCATATAATAATCAGGATAAAACAAAAAATAAATAAACCTTTATATTCTTGTGTAACAAGTGCTTGAGGTAATAATGCATTGGCAAATAAATATGTATATGTACTTAACTGAGGTGTGAGGCGTCCTCAGGACTTCGGAAAAACTAAGCGTAGGCACAATATATGTTCTTATGTGATGCCCAATTTGGATAACTTACACGCAATTTGTTCACTAAACTATATCACTTTACATAACCCAAACTATCCGCTGTGCATACTTAATCAGTCTTCTCTCGTTCCAATGTTAAACTGTATGACACGTATGATGCATACATGTTAACAGTTCTATATTATATTGAAACGCAGCTTAGTGAAAGTTTAGGCTCTCACAGATCTATTTGCTCTAAATCGACTGTAAATATCCTATTCTCCGCCTATAGCTTCGTCTTGCGCGTTGCTGTGGGATGGTTCGGCGTGCTGGGCTTCGGCTTCTGTGGAATAAACAAAATACGACTTTAATATATATGGCATAAGGGATAAAATAACATCAAGCGATTGTGTGTAAGCGAGTAGGCCGTACAACTCACCTACACTATTTTTGAAGTAACTGAAAATAAATTAAGATGCATTTGAAAGCGCACAAAAACTTACTACTTAGGTGTAAAACTAGTGTTAGTCATTAGTGAAACAAAGCATAGAAATTGAAAGAAATATTGGAAAACTCAAAACTCGGCGATTTTAAATAGAAACAACTCTACTACTTTTTAAATGGCTGTGCTAATGACAAAATTATAAATAGCTAAAAATAGTAACAGTCTACATAAGAAAACACAACAAACAAACTACAATAAATAAAAGAGAAACAATATCAACGGTCACTAATCATAATTTAACCAATCTTAAGTACCTAAACGCAACACACAAAAAAAACATTAGTATAGTATTGAAAATGGTCGAGTCAGCTAACACTGGTCAGCTTTTGCTGAGCTTGCTGTCCTTTTACCTATTTATTTAAATCCTGCCAACCAAAAAGTCCTACAATATAACAACTACTAACCAGCGATAGCCCTGTCCACTTTGAGCTTATCCCGCACGATGTACATAGCGGTGAACAGGAAGAACACGCCGCCGATCACTTCGACGAAGCAAGTCACGAATAACGCGTATTGCAGTGAACGGAACTGCACGCTAGCGCTGGGGGCCTCGCCCGCTACTGAGAGCGCACGTTTCAGGGATTCTGATATCTGGGGAAAATAGTAATTATTAAGTTTTGCATATGGCAATGTGTTGAAATGTTTGTGCATTGTCAAGTTTATTTAGAACTAGCTTCCGCCCACGACTTTGTACGTGCATCCCCGTTTTTCCCCGTTCCCGCAAGAATTTCGGGAAATCCTTTCTTAGCGGATGCCTACGTCCTAACATCTACCTGCATGCCAAATTTCAGCCCGATAAGTCCAGTGGTTTGGGCTGTGCGTTAATAGATCACTATATCAGTCACCTTTGAGTGTTATATATATAGATATCATGATTATATGCTGAACTAACAGCTTGCCCCAGCTTCGCTCGCTCTGGTTAATCTGTTAAAAAATCTGCATAGGCTACACCTGCGTACGTCTTGAATAGTGTAGCTTTCTTTTATTTTTTTTAGAGAATTTTTGATCGGATCAATAATCCAATCGGCTATTCCGAGAATAGCCCTCCATGTGCATATTATAATTTTGGATTTCCTATATTTACATGTTTAATTATATAGTGTATTTTTAATTTGGTACAAAGACAGCAAATGGATGAGCTGTACTTATTACATTATAAAAAAAAAAAACAACAAATCCATTACTAAACTAAACATTATTATATTTATAGTTTACTTCCTAACAAGTATCCATATAAGTAAATAAATGAAGACACTCACCACACCAACCAAGTAAGGACTGCCAGCATCACCAAACATGTGTGATATAAGAATCTGGAACGCTTCCGCAGTAGAACGACGGGGCGGAATCACAACATACTAAGTATAGCAAAAAAGAACTTATTATAATTAAAAGTTAGGTTTATCAACTATTTTTATATGAACATCTGTTGTGTAAAGTATCCAATGACTGACACTACGTAATTGATATATCTGAATACTAAGAAGTTATTATAACGTGTTATAATAACAAATGTACATGAGTTGCAAATTCAGCAAATGATACTTCATTAACAACTATTTCGCACTCATAGTCAAATAGTGGATACTTTATACAAATAATACTAAGAATAAAATATATTAATACTAAATGCTTTGCTCCGACTTCGTAGATATCCTATTTTTAATACCTTTTGTACAGGATATGCGGCATACATATTAACATAGTCATTGAAAAGTTTATTGACTTGCACAGACAACGGGATTCGAACCCGATTGCGTAGTTTAATTCAAGGTCAAATTCTGTCGGAACAATAATATTTTCATTATTCAACTAAAATAATTGCATTTTAAATCGGTACAGAAGTTTTTGTGTTTATTTTTAACAGACAAATATAAGATTATATAGCCATTCTCTTTTATAAAATGTGTAATAATATGTATTGTCTAAATAAAGAAAACCAGTTCACCGCGAACTAGCGCCATCTATATAATATACTGCTAATTAGCATAACATCCTGACTCACAAAATCGTGCGCGTTTCTCAACTTTATCAATAGATGTCGCTATTTCGCAAAAACAACTTGAAACCAGCCTGAAGGGCGTATATAAATATAAATAAATAAAATAAAACTGAGATGCGACGTTTGTTTTTCAAACAACGATCACAATGTACTCATGTATGACTGGTTTCAAGTGAACATGCTTTGTGAGATGATAATGTATGCAAATCGTTTACATGCTAAAGAAAACTGATTTTGTAACCTTATTTGCATGACAATTAGGGCATTACTTTAAATGTGTTTCAAGGAATATGGTTTAAAGCTACGTAATAATATAGAATATGATACCCCATGCAACAAATGAACTATATTAGCTATACGCTATTTAATACGAAAATTACTTAAACTAAACTAATAGTAATCTACGCGTTTGTAGACGCTTTTGACGATTATTTATACTTTAAAAGAGAACGAAATACAGCACATGATGTCACCACAACCCATTAGATAGAATTACATCAAGATATAATCCTCAGTAAGGTAAGAAAAACGTGTGAAAATAGTAGAACAAAGGCATTACAAAAATTAATGAAGTCATTTGTTCATTGAATATAATGAGAAAGAGATTAATTAATATTCGAAGCCTAATCCGGCAGAGCACTCTTAAATTTGTCTGTAATTTTTCGTAAATCGATTTGTACAATCAAAATATTTGATTTGATTTTAACAATAAAAAATTATTTCACATAAATTTGAAGATTATGTGCAAATCATACTTCATTCTACAAGTCATATGACTGGTATTCAATTTATATTTTCAGAGTTATTCATGAAGATTGAATTTCAATGTGAAAATTGTATTCTCCTTAGAGAGCTATTGTAAATTTAATGATACATATTTGAAGTATCGACAAAAGCGTCTACTTTTCAAACACCTTTATTACCAAACAAACTCAAACTACACACCACCCACTCAACAACACCATCATCGTACTGTACACAAACAATCTACACCCACACCCGAAGCTTCTAGACTAGAGTATTCTAGAAAGTTCCAGAATGTTCTAGAATGTTCTAGAAGCTTGGCACCGCGGCGCGCTTACCAGCGACATGTCCGCCACGATCGCCCAGTTGAGGTTGAGCGCGGTCTCAGCGACGAACATGAGCGCGAACGGCGCGTAGTAGTACCCGTCGCAGAGCAGGATGGCCAGCGCCATGGCCGGCGCGGAGAGCAGCAGCCCCGCGCCGCAGATGACGGGGTGCGCGCGCGGGAAGCGCTTCGACAGCGCGGCGCCGAGCCACGCGCCCAGCGGCACGCCCGCCGCGCCCGCCAACATCGTCACCGCGCCGAACGTGAGCGACACCCTTCGCACGCCCCACCGTCAGACTCCGGCCGCGTGACACGTACCGTACCCATCCACACACACACTAGCTTTCTATATTCTGCGTTGTGGTGTGGATAAGTATTGACGCTACACGCACCGCGTACCCATCCACACACGCACATGTGCACACATGCACGCGCGAACACGTTGCGTATTACTACCATTGAGATATACATATGGAGACGACACCGCCTACATCACTTATGTTCCACTTATGTAACTGCACGCTCATTTTTTTTTGTTTTAAAGTGAAACGCATCAAATATGCCTTCGTGTGTGTTACGATATTGCACAAATAATACAAATAATACGGAAAAGTGCAAAGGAATAACTTTCATCGGTAAGTACCTAACTAGATAATAATTTTTAAAACTTAGTTAGAGCAAAAAAATGGCGCACAGATTTTGTTCGTGGTGTCTCCTCCATACGTAGTAATATTATCTCAATGATTACTACTAGCTTTTTAAATTTAGCAGTGAGTGGTGTGTGGATAAGTATTGGTACAACACGCACCACGTACCCATCCACACGCTCTCGTTGCATATTACATTGTTATAGTAGGTATTAAAATATGTAGTTGGTTTTTAATACTTAGCAATAGGTGTGTGGATGAGTATTGACTGTTGTTGCTGACGCAACCGGCTTGTGAAAACAGTGGGGTATTTGTAATATCCCATCGTTTTCTGTATCTTATCGCTATGAGCTAGCACACAATCGAGATGGCATAGGTTAATTTCCATTGTATAATGTCTATTTATAGGAACTAACTGTATAGAAACCACTGTGCCAAATCGAATCTGCGTAGAATATCTAAAACTAGCCTATTCGTTAATCTGTCACCTGTTTGCGATCATCGTGCGTTTCCTTCAAACAACACATTCTTATCACAAATAGGCACCAGACGCTACATTAGCATAACGGCCATAATCTATCGCAATCAAGCAATGATATCCTCATGCTATTAATGGGATGAGTGAAGCCTATACATGAGTACATCGCGACCGGTCGCACAGCCGCTCACCAGGACGATATCCGCGACGATGGACCAGGTCAAATTCAGGGTGAGCATCCCGAGGAATATGGATATATAGGTGAAGGGGGGCAGAGAGTGGACGGCGACGAGGGCGAAGTACACGAGCGGGGCGGAGGCGAGCAGGGCGAAGGCGCAGATGAGCGGGTCGGCGTCGGGCGCGCGGGCCCGCAGGCGCTGCGCCAGCGCCGAGCCCAGCGGCACGCCCAGCGCGCCCGCCGACATGCCCACCAGCCCGAACTTGTACGACACGCTGCGCCGCCACAGATATGTCATTGTGTACTCGCTTATGTGTATCTCATACTCTTACGATATATTCTTAAGTTTGTTTGAAATCATTGCTTTTGCTTAGATCTATACTAATATTATAAAGAGGAAAGGTTTGTATGTATGTATGGTTTTCACGCATAAACTATTGGACCGATTTTGATGAAATTTGGCACAGATAATCTTTAGACCCTGAGAAAGAACATAAGCTACCTTTTATTGCGAAATATGTACCACGGGCGAAGCCGGGGCGGACCGCTAGTCGTATATATTACTAGAGGTCCGCCCCGGCTTCGCCCGTGGTACATATTTCGCAATAAAAGGTAGCCTATGTCCTTTCTCGGGTATCAAAATGTATCCATACCAAATTTCATGCAAATTGGTTCAGTAGTTAAGGCGAGATTGAGTAACAGACAGACAGACAGAGTTACTTTCGCATTTATAATATTAGTATGGATTGTATGAATTACATCATGTTTGTAAAAAGGAACAGTATACTACACAAAATATATTTTACTTTGGTAAAAATTAACTCATGCTCATGGATACTTAAGTAATTAATTAATATTACAATTTGGACAGCATTGTGTTAAAAGCACAGACTATATTTATTATAGAGAAATAAACATTCATATTATAACCAATAGCAATTTCAAAACTTGAAATATACTAAGAAACTAACTACTAACTTGTAAGGAATAGGTTTATTTAAATTGATATAGAGATCACACAAAAGACGAATACAAAAAAAATAAAAACAATATGCTTGTTGCAAATAAGGGATAGGTCACATCTTTGCAAAATTAATAAATTAATTCAGTCAATTACTTGTTTAAAACTAACTGGTTTAATATAACACCTATAATAACTACTGTGTACTCATGATTTCATCAAAGCTCGATTTTTTTCACACTGTTGTCTATGTGTGTGAATATTCTTGTTAGTCAAAATTTTAAGCACATTTATATTGTTTGGACTTGACACAACACATAGTTTTATATAAATTTGGATCTTATTTTAAGTAGTTATACTTAATATCGTTATCGATTTTATAAAAAAAAAAAATTTTTTTTTGAAAGACAATATCAATGCGCGTAACTTACTTTTAAAAGATCCAAGTTTATTATGTATTTTAATAACTTTAATTCATAAGTGTAGTATGCAACAAAAGCGCTTTCCTTTTTATCGACCATTAAAAAACATTCAGAATGTGAATTTGAAAGAAACATACACACTAAAAATTACAAATAATTTTCATATTTTAAAGCTCTTGTATTGATTTACTGAAGTAATAACAAGCTTATTCTAAAATCTCAAAAATAACTCAAATCAACAAGCAAGAACTCCTTTCATTCACACCATAAATGAAATCAAATTAAGAAACAAACGCTTCATCAAATTCAAATTAAGAACATTCGAACGTCACTTCTTTTTAATTATTATTTCTATTTTTTTTAGTTTCTTGCCTAACCAGCCAGTACGTACCTCTCTAGTGTGATGTCGACGCCGGGCTGCTGCGTGAGGCCCAGGTATATGAACTGCGGGCCCCACCACGCGAGCGCGCCGGTCACAAAGGCCACGCACGTGAACGCTAGCGTTGACAGCATGAACGATGGACTGGAAAATTGGTTGTTTTCATTAGTGAAAATTCGATATTATTATCGTTTTTGTATTATCACTGGAAAATTGGTAAATTAATAAGTGAAAATGTGTATATTAGTATCGTTTTTGAATACTAGTGTATCAATTTTGTTTACTCAACTTTTATGATATTATGCGTTAACTATGAACGACCCATGAGCTTATATTTCTGATTGTGTTGTTTTTAGAATCTTGAAATCATCCACATTTAGTTTTTTATGATACTTATTATTAATTTTTTAGTGACATTAATTAGCCTAATGAGCTTGAAGAAGATTAAAAAATTACTCAGGTCAAAGACATTGCAAATGCAAAAACACCGTTCATAAATATTTATTTATATGCTTAATAAAAAAATTAGGTATAAATGAAATAAATCATTGTAGATTAATTTTTAAGTTATTCATACAATAAGAGATAAATAAAAATTTCCCGCAACGCGGAAACGTTCATTTGATAAAGACAAAAAGGGTAAAAAACCCAGAAGGACAAAATTTTATTATTACACGTCTATAAATTGCAAAGGTCATTATAAAATTACTGTTTCACTATTTAATTAATAATATTAATTTAATTCATTAAATGAGTTTAACGGTATATCCAATAAAATTGCTAAATAATGGCTAATTAGTAATTACTAAACTATTCAGGAACCGAGGGGCACAATGTAACATTCATTAATAAAAATAGATACATACATATTTGCACGCTTCATTATCTGATAATTGAGAAATATTTTAGAATACACAGTGCATTAAATTCATTTATTGCGTGTCAATTATTGTCCACATCCTTATATTATCCTTTATGTTATAACTCAATAATATGCAAATTTTCTTGTATGAAAATATATTTTTATCCTTTACCTACACTAAAAGACTATAATCTTATATATAAAAATGAATCGCAAAATGTGTTGGTAAGCGCATAACTCGAGAACGGCTGAACCGATTTCGATAATTCTTTTTTTATTATATTCCTTGAAGTACGAGGATGGTTTTTATGTAGGGAAAACGTAAATATGTACCACGGGCGAAGCCGGGGCGGACCGCTAGTTCTCAATAAAGATGATACTCACTTCTTAACCAACGACTTGACATCATCGCTATACGTAGTGGGCTTCATCCTACTATCCTCCGCCTGTCCCCTCTCCGGGTTCTGCATCACAAAGGCAATGAGGAACACGGCTATTGCCCCAAGGAACGGGGTCACGCGGAGGCCCCAACGCCAGTCGCCCGCCGCCGCCCCCGCCACGGACCCCACGATGTAACCGAAACCACTGGAAAATAATAGTTTATGTCATGGACTGAGTTATAATTTATAATAAATAGGAATATTTTTCATTTTATGAGTATCAATACACGAGTTATTTCCAATGTAATCTCAAACTTTTGAATCGTCATTATTAATTCATAGTAAATATACATAATTGGACAGTGCAGGTTACTTATGTTTTTTTTTATTCAGAATAGGTACTCGTGACATGTGTCATTTCGTGTCGCAATACCTACGTGTTTGTTTCTATGGTTTCTACAAATCTATGTGACTAAATAATATGGCCAAACTGCATACTTTATACATGTAATTTTGAAATTTTTATTTATAAGTGGGTGAAACTATTGCATGTATTTACATGTAAAAAATGCATTTAAAAGGCTTCAGTAAATAAAGTCTAAATATAATTAGAACCTAAGTTTCAAAACGTGGTAAAGATTATGCAAAGATAAGGTCACGGATGTTAAGGTGATGAATTAATTTTTCTAACATTTACGGCCCTTTTCAAACCTTCGTAATTTTTATATTATTAAAGTTGTCGTGATGAAAATTCTTGACAAGAAAGTTCAATAGTAACACAATACGTCTACCGTTTTAGAAACATGATTCCATGATATTTTCTCGATAGAAAAAAAATACAAAGTTATCATTGTTATTTTTTTTAATCTCTGGCATCTTCAAAATAACAAACGTAAAGTTACGACTTTTTGGATATTAACTATAAAATATACAACCTATACGTCTACCGTGTTAGAATTTTGAAATATGCGATGGTTTTGAAATAAACAAGAAATACTTGAAATTAGCGCGCGACCAGCCAATATATCGAGAGCCGCCCTGTACCTTCCTACCCCGATCGCTGCACGAGTCATTCCCGCTACGGCCGTCACACGGGGGACTTGTGTCGCTCGCGCAATCGTAAAAAAGGGTGACAACACGATAAGACAAAATGAGACAAATGGGGACAATAAAGAAAATAAGAAGAAGAAACATAAAGGTTGGAGGAAAAAGAATGCTTACAATTGGAACAAATTAATGAAGTAAGTTGGTTTTATTTTAAATTTGATGATAATTGTATTATAGACGATGTTTGATATGTACCCCTGTTTTAAGTACATAACGAATGTGTAAGATTTTTTCATTTATAGCATAAATAATCTGTTCAGAAATCCGGAATCCAGAAGGAAAATAAACCCACTGATTGTTCACAATGTGAATCCACTCCTTCGTAAGTACCTTTATTCAGTCAAAAATGTATGTTATCAAAGCTCTACTGGTTTTATCGCATGATTCCATTTTTAGCAAAAAGCAACAAAGTGCAAAGAAATAAAAAATCATGGTGAACTTAGTGGAAGTATGGCGGACATAATATGGAACAGGAGCTCATTGGAGTAGTATTATATTTTAAAAAAATACGAAATAATTTCAAGAATTACATTTCTTAGAAGGTGGTAGATAAGTATGTTGTATAAAGAATTTGATGTTGATATTTATTTCATTTATACTTACTACACCTGTGCGGGAAATTGCTTAGTAATAAAACAGGTTTATATTCATATTTACATAGTAATGTGAGTTTTCATTTCGAAAAATTTTGTGTAAGTATATTAAATTGAGTTCCTGGGTGATCTGGAAACACAATTAGGCCCGGAAGATGGCGCTGCAGTCACTCCTCCTAATGACATGAACCGATTTGGATGAATATTTGTGTGCACATTTCATTTTTGTGGGATGATTGGTTGATTCGCTTTCACATTAGCTAATATTATGTATTTTTGTTGTTAGAAAGTAAACTTAATTTAATGTTTATAATACATTATTATTGGTATAAATAAGCCAGTGTTTGTCTCACATTGCTGTACCTGCCTACCTACCCTAACAGGGCCTAACTTTGTTCTGGCTATTTTATTTTGATTATTTGTAATGAATAATTACAATTATAATAGAGTGCAAAAAATAAATACATGCGTCAATATATTTTGTGTTTTTTTTTAAACAATTTTTTTATTTAAAAAAATATCATTCCGACCGCGGCTTTGCCCGCGTGGAATTAGATTATATCGTGAATCCTGTCTTATCCCACAGAAGTGTTCAGTTCGGATAAAAATTATCCTATGTGTAAATCCAGGCAATTAGCTATATTTTATCAAAATTGGTAATGTAGTCTTGACGTGATTAAGTAACAACTAACAAAAAAATATACAAATTAACATCCAAAGTTTCGCATCAGTTTTACTGTATTAGTGATATCTTCCACTCTTGACTTTGACTGAGAAGAATTAGGGTTTATAACTTCTTTCAGAAATATTACCTTTCATTTCTGGGCATGATGTAATATCTACGTCAGCATCAAATTCTATCTAAATCCATTCAGTAGTCCGCGTTATTGAGTACCATTTCATTTTTTCAGAGTAACAATATTTTTTGTTATTTTAAAGATTATTTATAACCTGTATTATTTTGTAATAAAGTAAACATTACGAAATAATAATAATTATTAATAATGTCTAAGTAGTTGTTAAAAAGAAGATTATTTGTTTATAAGCAAGAAAATAAAACCAATAAATCAACAATTAAATATATGTATAAGAATATTATAACTGTATGACGACTCCATACATGCTTGTCCCGAGTCGGCCAGCGGCAGCGCGGCGAGTTTGCAAGAATGACTTCGCGCGTTCGCGATAGCGAGCTATTAGACTCCGCCCGCCAAGCAGTAGATTTTTTTTTGTGTATCGTCTTAAAGCATACTACCTACATAATATTATAACGAATGCTTTTTCCTTCTTAGAAAAATAGATAAAAACTGTAGGTACTTATTCAGAATAATCTGATTCCGCGAAAATGTTCTCTACTTAGAATAGGCTCGAAAGTCTCCATACTTTTATATATTTATGTGTGTGAATTATGAATAAACTTCCCATTGTGAAACTGGTTTATAAAGTCATACAAGTTTTGGTTTTATATTCTGTTTATAAAAAAGTACTCTAGTAATACCTGTTGTAGTTAAAATTAATTTTAAAAAGAAATTCAGTGCTACTTATTTGGATACATTTCAACATGTAATGTTTCCAATAAAACAGTAACAATACGAAATTAAACAAAGAATAATATTCAAAACAAACAGTTCTGAATCAAATCATTATCATTTAAATTTTAAATACTTCGATTAAAGCAATCAAATCCGATAACCCTAATTAGGAATATCAGCAAATCATTCATTCATTACACATTAAAATTATCTCGCTGTCTACTACCTCTCATATTATACATTCTTAGCCTATCGATAGTTTATCTTATAAGAAATATTAATTAAACTTGGCAGACATCTTTAAAAACAAACATTAAACATTATGCAATACTGATAATAAATTTAAGCAAACATTTAAGCGAAATGACCTTTGGTAGCAAATGAATCAAGTTTATTGACCAGTCTGAGCTAGATTTAAAATTTTCTTTCAATGCGTTTTTTTATTAAATCGTTTTCTAATGTATATAGGACATGCATATTTAAATAATTAAAATACAATTCTAAAATCGAGCTGCTATTACCTATTTCCATTTACACACTCATTTTTACAAGGGAGACTCAATGTTATATTCTTGAATCGAATCTTATACTACAAGTTAGTCTAATTTGCGATTTTGTAACAAACGTGTTTATAAAATTGATACATTCAATAAACCTGTGCAATCCCTTAAAATAACTTTTAAAGCACCACCAAAACATTTCTCGTATACAAATCACATGCTATTATTAACCGACACGCTACAAAGAAACGACGTCAAGATTATTAAAACATTCTTCTCCGAACAGTAAGGACCCAACCCTCCTCAAACTTAATGTCATTGACACGCAGGAAATCCTCAGCTCTAATCATGATAATGAGACGAAAACCGGTATACTTAATTGTGACATTAATCAGACCTCTTTTGGTGACATATCAATTCTACGCTGCGCTGTTTTAGACATGAGTCATGACTTTGGTCAATTTGATGGTCAACTTCATCTTGTGCAAGGAGGCTATTGGTGAATGCGATAGCCTGACATTATTTGGAGTGCTTGGTGTAGGAAGCACCGCTTTTAAGTTTTAATTAGTTGCCTTGTTTACGTGGAAAATAACTACCTATACATTAGGGTGGAGTGATAATGTATGGAAGAAATTTTTTTTTGTTTTTTTCAAACGGCATAGCGACAGAAAGGTGCCTTTTAATGAGTGAATTCAGCATACAAAATATTGTTTACCTGTCTTGATGTTTTGAGGTGCCCCAACCCAATTGAAAATTAGAAAAATATGATTTTTTCGCAAACTTTGATTTCTTTTTTAATCACAGTATTTTTATGGCCGTCAAGTCTATTATATAACAAACTTCTTTGTGATACACTAAATAATAGTCTGATTAGTTGTTTTAACGTATTTCATTAATGAAAATGATATTATAGAGGAATGAAAATATCAGAAATAAGTGATTATTTAGTACTAGCTGCGCTCGCGGTTGCCTCGCGGTTTCACCCGCGTGGCTCCGCTCCTGTTAATCTAAGCGTAATGAAATATAACCTATAGCCTTCCTCGATAAATGGGCTATCTAACACCGAAAGAACTTTTCAAATCGGACCAGTAGTTCTGGAGATTAACGCGTTCAAACAAACAATATCTTCAGCTTTATAATATTAGTATAGATTATAATATTAGTATAGATAACGCTGTTTTTTTTTTCAAAATTAGGCATTAGCAGTCGTGATACTGATGCTCTTGCCATTATAAAATCATTTTGTTTACTTTTTCAGCAAACTGCACTTGAAGCTATGTCACCAATTTGATAATATGCTTTACGGCCTGGGCAAGGCATAGAAAATCTTTGATATTCTGAAACTTAGTCAAACCGCTTTTCACGATGTCTTTTAAGGTTTCTTCAGATAAATTAGAAGTCAGAGGCTCAGTTTTCTTACATTCTTGCCACATAGTTAAGTCGGTATAATCTTTTGAGCAAGTACAAGAGAGTTATAAAAAAATGCATTTGCAACTTCAAATATCAAATAACCTTTGGTACTGAGTGACAAAATACTTCAGTTATCTTTTCTTGTTCTTTTTTGTTAGTTTGTCGGTCTTGATAAGGTTTTAATAAGCGTCTATATTCATCGAATACGGTGTGTCGAATAAGTTGTAGTACTCTATTCAAGCTAATAGTGGGAAGCGATGCTTTTCGCCACACATCAAACATTTCCGTAGCTAATCTTTCGGATAAATCATGAATTTTGTTATTTTATCAGGTTTAAATTCATATCTAATAAATAAGTAATAGTTTCTTAGCATCAGTACAAGTTGGTAATTGAGACACTGGGTACTTCTCTGGCAAACAAAATACAGGACAACATGTCGTTTGTCGTATTTTGACGTGCAACACTTTACTGTAACAAAGCGAAATTATAGATAGAACTCATATCAAAAATATTAAATTATGATATTAATTGTATTTACGTGTAAAATGTAATTAAGAAATATTACGAACATTGGTGTTATTTCCTTAACGGCACTGTTTAAAATCAACGTTTCCTACAATAAAGGTCGGCGCAAACGGGCCACCGACCAGAGCCACTGGTAGCCAGCGATAGCCACTTTTTTATATATTGAAATATTATGTATTCTGTGTCTTCCTGTTGGCAACCAACGAGATAACACAGAATCTGATTTAGCGTTAATTTGTCAAAATTAAACTTTAATGATTTTCGACTAAATTTTTTGAATTTCTGAAAGTTCATGATGTTGGGGGCACCTCTAAATGTATCATCTGCAAAGTATAATTTTGCATGTGTATTTATGAGCAATAATGACATCTTTTTACAGGTATGCCGAAACGAAAATGAAAAAAAATATTTTTCACTCCACCCTACTATACATACTAATAAATAAACGACATGCCGCAAATTCATAAAATAAATCAGAGCCAATACATAGGTACAAACAGATTTATATATTTTTCGACTAATCTTAATTTGCTGACAATGTTATTAACAACCTTTCTTTGACCCTAAACAATAATTATCAGTTCCGCTTGAAAAATAATGAAGATAACGTTTTATAAGTTCTCTATTTATGTTCTGATGCGGCTATTTTTACCGTTTGACATGTAAATAATTAAATCTAAAAATATCTAATAAACACATCTAAATATACGATAAATCAACAACACAATAAGCACGCAATCGCATCCAATTAGCAACAATTACTATCGATCTATCACACGTTTCGCACACGTCCGCGCTTGCTGTATTCACACCAGCCGTGATTAACTTTAATCAACCAAGTGTCAGATTGCAATTTCTACATTTTTTTCAATATCATGTTTGAGAAAGTTTTCTTAAAAAAAGACACAATTGCGTTATTAGGCGCGAGAATAATGTCTATCTTTTTTTTATTTTCATTGATTTTTTATCTCCTCTGGATTTTTAAATTTAACAACATTACTCTCAACTAATTAATTATTCTCCTTTCTCTCAACATCGTGATCACACATCATTCGTTACAATCACTTGTATGCAATATGCATACAATCATCATATTTACAAACACGACTTAAGCGGGTAATGTTCCACTGAGATCGCGGATCATCACTATCGGCTAACCTCTCGGCGACCCTGTCGACAGTTCAATTACCTATTGACGTTTTTATGATTGCAAATCGTATGATTATATTGCGACTACCATAATAAATAAACCCAGACCAATGAAAAGCAATATTAACACAATTACATAACTCTATTAGTAAAAGATTAGCTTTCAGAAAGTGTGAGTTTAAACAACAATAAGAATTGACAACATTTCATTTTTTATAAGGCCATGAAAGAAAAAAACCGTTTCTTTATTTTGCTCTTGCGATTACAGAAAAAAATTATTTCATTTTTTAATCGCATATTTTAAGAGAAATTAAATAAAAACGATAAATGTGATGATGACGTCATACATACGGAGGAATAAAAATGAGCCTTAGCCTAATTTAAAAAAAGTTAAAAAAAAACTATCACTGACGTTTACAGGGTATGGCATGTGTCAAATTTCATATTAATGTCATTTTTGTGAATTATTCATGTCAACAAACTTTTAAATCGTGATATTGTGTTTTGATTTTCTAATTTAATCTCATTAGCGCGATGTTGGTTTGATTGGAGTTGGACCAATTCATTTATATTATACAAATAGTGCCTATAGTGTTCATAATTTTCTTGAAATAAAAGACTTTGTTTACTTACTAAAAGTTGTATTTATTTAACACTTTCCAACGTTTTTGGGATAATATATTTGTTTCCCAGAAATTTTCAGCACCCCATAACAAATCCTGCATAAAGTCATCATCATCAGTACTTGTGAATAAGTTTAGCAAATAACAAATTACAATATTTACAAATCTTGACGAATCAAAGTGACAAATGTGCCAAAATGTCAACTGTCAAGTTTTTTTTTTAATTTAAACTAGGTATGTGGCAAAGGAAAAAATGTATTCCTCCGTATGTATGACGTCATTTGGCGCTTACGACATTTTAGAATGAGATGATTTTAAAACTCAAAAATATGAATGAAAACTTCGATATTTAGAAAAATCAAAAAATACGTGTAAGGAAGGGCGGGGCTATTTTGTCAGCGGGGCAATCTTGTCAGAAGACTTTGTAGCCTACAGTTTAATAGATTTCTAGTAACAACATCTTTCGGCAGGTATAAAATTTAATTAACTACGCGATAAGCTAACAGATGTTGCTGTAGGATACATGGTTTTGGAATTACAGCTATTCTTCTACAGTCGCCATTTTGAATGGACACAACATAGACGACGCTCCGCAAATTTTATTTCGTTTTACGTGTAAAAAGTAATTGTTGTGAAATCTGCCCAAGGTAAGTAATAACTTTGAATGTTGGAGATTCTTTCTAAACTATTTATTTTATCTTACGCTTTAAATAAAAAGTGTTATTAAGTCCGATGTCATAACCACAAAAAATATTTTGGCGGGGCTATTTTGTCCATTTTTAAGACGAAATAGCCCCGTCGATTTTGTATGAATTTGCAAAAAGCTAGTGACGTGCTACGATTGGCTTTCTTATCGACATAAGCATAAATGTTGAGGCAACTGACATTGTGTTTTGTTATGAGTACACATATTTAACTCAACATTTATAAATTAATTACTTGATGTAAACATAATTTATCCAAAATCTATTTTGGGTGAATTGGAGTGGTATTACACTTATTATTAAGTATACCATATAAGTAATAAATATTTCACTGTAATAACAATAATACATTTTTAATTAGTGAAGAGAGTGCCAAATAGCGTCAAGTTAAGCCACTTAACTTTTCTTATTCAAATTGATTCCACACAAAAAGTTATCGATATTTCAAAAAAAATTGTATCGATATTGTGTGCGCGTCACTATCTTGTATGGACGCGAGACGGAATAGCCCCTCCAAAAATTTAGAATGATTTTTCTCGAAAATGAACCTTATGTCTGCGTAACTAAATACAAATTCAAATAGGCAGCGTCATCAGTATTGTATATTTCTGAGTAAAATGGAAATTGCTCCACAGATGTCGTTCTATTTAACTCTTGACGAAATAACCCCGCGCGGGGCTATTTTGCCCAAAGTCAACTCCTATTAGAATTTAGCTATTTTCTTAGCTACTGCAATCGTTTTTCACGTTCTAAATATGATGAATAGAATAAGAAATAACGGCTTGCTTTGATGTAATTGACAAATTTTCCGTAGCTATTATTTAAGAAAAAATACAGACGTGTTCTTTTTTGAGTGTTATTTTTCGGACGGAATAGCCCCGCCCTTCCTTATCATAATTTTTGATCTAGTTTTCATTAAAATAAAAAAATAAGTAGCTTAAAATTTTGAAATGTTGTCAATTGGCCATTTTTGTATGATCTGATTGTCTTTAATCTTTATATCTCACTTTATCGAATAAAAAGCTGAAAACGCAACGCCAAAGGACATGTCCAAAAATGTATGAACCAAAAACCCAGAATCGACAGGAATGAAACGTGTACCAATGGATTGGCATTGAAGTATAATATAATATTACCAAGGGGGCAACTCTGAAATCGTTATAGTATAGGAGCTAGGAGCAACATAAAATAACTAAGAAATTCCTAAAAAAAACATAATATACATAAGTTTCCGTTATGTTGTGGCTTAATATGACAATGTTTTATAACTTGTGTTACACAATATAATAAATATCATATTTTACAAGCAACGAAACAAAAAACGTTAAAGCACAACATAACAAAAACTCTCGATTTTGTAGTTTTGTTCTTTTAGTTTATAGATACTACGATTGTTATAGTACTTATGTATTATTGGTAATTCTATGGCTAAAGATTGAAAAAAAAAATCTATATAGTGTAGGAGCTAAGAGCCAAAAAAAACAAAGTGAAAAATCGTTTGAAAATAATAAAAACTCGTTATGTTGTGTATAAGAATATCGTTGATATTCATTTATTTTTATAATTAGGTCTAATTTTGTTAAGTTTTAATGATATTATAATGTATCTATCTATAATAACAACTACATTCGAATCAAAAACAAATTGTGTTACACATGAATGTACAAGCAAAAGCAATTAATCAATTAAAAATTAAAATTATAATAACAACGATAATCTCATCCACATCATAATAATTTTCAAACGATTTTTTATTCAGTTCTATTGTCTTTTAACTCCTATACTATACCTATTATTATTTTTTAATTCCAATCCTTAGCCACAGAATTAGGCATCAATAATACACTAGCAATTGTAGTATCTTGAACCAAAATAAAAACTACTAAAAACGGAATCTTTAGTCAGTTATGTTGTGATTGAACATTATTATGTTGCTGTTGCTTTTAAAATGTGTTGATGATAATTATCATGCATAACACAAGTTATACAACATTATTATAACGTCATATTAAGCTACAACATGACGTAAACTTATTTTTTGATTTTTTTAAACGAATTTCTTACTTATTTTATTTTGCTCCTAGCTCCTATACTATAACGATTTCAGGATTACTGCTTTTGCTACATTATATTATATTTAATTATCAATCCATTGGTACACATTTCATTCCTGTCGATTCTGGGTCATTTTTTGGACATCTCCTTTAACTCCATAAGAATCTTACATAACCAAAGTACATAATCAAATTACCTCCCAACGGGTATGGCGAAGTAGAAAAATGCGAGCATCTTGGAGCGCACATTTCCGACGAAGAGGTCGCTTATGATGGTCGGCGCTATCGTTGAGTATGAGGCTTCACCTATACCCACTAAGCCTCTGAAGAATGCGAACGCCGCGAAATTCTGAAAAAAATATTCTTTTTACATAACATGGCAGTAATATTTTTTAATGGGATGAGAAACCTACGTGCTAGTCAACTAAATCAATTAATGCGATTATATTTGCTGACCATTTAGTTAAGCAAAAAGCTATATTTTTTTCAAACTTGGGAAGCAAAAAAAATATTGGTTAACATAACTTAAAATCGAAAAAATGTGACAAGTTTTACTATGTGTTCAGAAGTATTATCCATCAAAATATAAGATCATAAATTTATAAAGAATAGAAAAAATTCGATCACGAGGCGGCGCTATTTTTTTCTATTCTTTATAAATTTATATTTATAAAGCATTTGAATGCTATAAAACCAAAAAATATTAATTTCAATATAAGATCAAGGAAAAAAAATTGTGAAAATAATGTTGGGGATAATAACTAATTTATTCACGGGTTTTCCTAAAGCCACACTCTATAAATAGAAAATCACGCGATGTTTAAGGTAAGGGGCATAAATTTTATCCTGTTTTTGAAATTACTTATTCCCAAGTCAGCTACCATGCTTAAAATTCTCTACATTTATACCAGCTGTTACCCTTTGCTAGCTTCAAACAAAACAGAACGCTTTAAAAATCAATTTCCCCTATAATTGAAAGACTACTAACCGGTATAAAAGATCCGACGAACGTCGTGATGCTCCACAACGCGACGCCAAAGACCATGATCGCTCGCCTCGAATACCGGTCACCCAGGTACCCGAATATTGGTGCGAACACCATATACGCCACCACGAAGACCGTTTGCAGCAGGCCGGCATCGTCGTCTTTGATATTGAACTCTTTCTTGACGTCGTTGAGCACACCTAGAAGGAGAAATGTCAAGGTGAATGCGGTTACGTTTCATAACAGCTATATGATGTAGTTTTAACTGTTTTTAAGGCATCGAATGATGATGCATTTATGATACGATTAAATACCAGAAACGTTTGCAAGGACTTCCCTTCAAAATTTTTAGGTGAATCAATCAATCGATATTAATGGTGGTAAATTTGCATTGTCACAATTTTGCCAATGTCCTGTTGTAAAATTATGTCCTAATAAAAAGAAATAATGTCAATAATGGCAATGCAGTTTAACGTTCGCTACGTTAAATCGCCATAAATCGTGAAAAGACATAAACTAAGGCTATTAATCAAAATCGAGCAGTGGAAAATATACTACATCCATCTTGTAAGATACATATAGGCAATTATAGTATGCAACCTTAAAGTGACCTTGGCGAGGTAAGTGGTCAGCGCTCGCTAAAATATGAAAACACTTTAACCGGAACTCCTAACCTGTTTTAATTAACACTTTTTGGGTTTCTGGAAACAGGCTATCCGCCAGTAATAATGTAGACGACACATTCCCTTGAATGTTGGTGGATGGTTCTTTTAGAATTATGCAGGTGTCTTCCACACATAAAACAATTATTAACTAAATCCTCCTCTTTTCCTTTTCAATTATAACATCTATTTGTTACATCACTAGCAACTGTAGGAAAAGTAATGCTTATATTTATTCAGTTCATAAATTATGCACCATTTTGTTAGTATCAAGATAATATAGACGACATTCACCCTACACCAATAATAATTATGTATGTAGTCCATATATTGGTGAACAAGCAGGCAGTAACCATGACACAGCTTTTATTTTACTAGGATGACGTCGCGTTTTATTTAAATTGGATCTGACCCGCATATCTTTATATTTATAAAATTATTGTATACCTACGCTTCAAAAAGTTCTGCATCGATTGAGCATCTATTCTTCCTCATTTCTCATCCATGCAATTATAATGTGACACAGTGGAGCGTGGCAACGGTCAATTAATTTCTAATGTAAATTATGCACATTTATCTATTTTCATTTGTAAAAAAAGGTACTAAAATTATCACCGAAGAGTACACTGTTATCACTCCTGCAATCATGATAGATAAGTTAAGCCCAATAACAACACAAGGATATTGGTGATAATAAAAATTATAACATTTACTCTATAAATCTACTTGCAACTGTAGAACGTTCATATTAAAACGGCCTATAAAAAAATTCAACTAAGAAGAAGGAAGTAAGGTCAATAAAAATTTTAACTAGTTAGTTAACAATTATAAAAGATGAATTTATCAACCGTTAAAATCGCCAAAATTTATTTATCATCAATTATTTATAAATTATAACCCTTAAGACCACTGAAATTAATTTAACCAAATTCTCAAAGATTGTCTAGGTTAAAATCGTACTCAATCATCTAGGTTGCGGTTAAATAACAAAAATTCCATACTATCTTTGTTATGCAACAATTAAGAACACCAATTATCTACATCCGCATACTTTTGGACGCGGAATCAAATTACATACACTTTTAATACGTATTTGCACATGCACAGTCACACCCAGCGTTTCGCACGATTTGCACAGTCAACAGAAATGTCCGATAACGTGGGGGCAACCAAATATTAGCGAGAGATACCCTCATTTGCTGAGTCGGGATGTTTGAAGTTTGAACCAACCAAGGATGATCCGATTTAGTGCGATTCCTTGCCAAGAGAATTAATCATCTCGTTTTTAAACGTTGAACACATACAGTTGGCGGATAAATCGGTGAACTTAAAAATATACCTAGAGTGGTAAAACCTTTTTTAAGTCTGTTAAAAAACATCATCTAGACTCTAGATGATGTTTTTTGCTCTAGATTCTAGAGCACGGAAAGAGCTTTACAAGAGATAGCAAAAAAAGACAGTCTGGTGGGAATAAAATAAGACGGATAAACATCTAGTAAGTCAAGTATTCTCAATACTTTCAAAATAATTAACAAATTTTATTAATTATTACGTGCATTGAGCCCGTATCAAATGAATAATGGATTACAATTAACATAAAAAATTAACGCTTCTAGCGTCTCTAAATAAATATATCTATTCACTCATAATTGCATTTTAACGAAGAACTTCCGCCTAAGTTGTAAATTTACTTTCTTAGTATTTAAAATTTACATTATGAGAGGCAGTTAATTGATCAATGAACAAATTGTCTCAGAGGTTTCATTTAATAAAATTAATTATTTTTAGTTATCCCTAAAACATACTAAAGACATTCAGTAATCGAAACAAATTATTAGAAAGTTTTAAATACGAACTCGAGAAATACACGAACCTATAATCCAATTTTTTAAGGCTTAAAGTAAAAATACATTACATATTTGAATAAGTTGATAACAACGGGATATTCCATAGGTATTAAAAAGTATAATTCGTGCGGGCACAATGTTATCCTCTATATTTGTACATTATACAATGATCAAAGTTTTAAATCTTAATAGACGATACGTTACAAAGGTCCTTTTAAATCGTTGTGACATATTTAATAAATCATTCCTTTGATTGCGTCCCCTCTTGGCACCATTGTTAATTCCGAGCTTTTATCGTACTCAATACGTGTACCTTTTTCACCGTCCCCTGATTAAGCAACAAAAGGTTTTAATCGATATTATGAATAAATACTTCTGAAGCAAACGTGACTGGGTGTTGGTTGTGCTGCATTTGTTTATTCCAAGAATAAGATCTTAATCTTTGCTTGATGAGAACGGACCGTAGTACAATTGGAATACCATAAGACTTAAAAGTTCAACAACAAGAGTTCAACGCAATTTCGACGCGTAAAGCAAGGTATGGAGAAAGTAAAAATGATAAAGTTATAAGTGGTTCATATACAGAAAACGCGAGTGCCAATAGAAAGTCAAGTTTGCGATGAAATTGTTTTCTGTAGTTGAATGAAAGGTATTGTGAGAAATCACAATCATTCATCGTCCTACGATCTTTTATAAGACTCTTTTCTCTGAGTGAATGGGTTCTAAAACAACGTGTTCCATATCGTTAGCTTTGTAATATGAGAATCTGTGATATCAACTGCATTTGAAGTGTCTTGGCTATTGTGTAAGACGGAAGCACGGTCGTTTGTAAATAGGAGTTTTTGTTCCCGAAATAGTTAGTCATCATTTTTCGAAAAGCAATACAAGTATGATCGAAAATATGACGCAATAAAATCTTGTTTTACAAGTATAATTTTAAATGCAAAATAATGATAAAAATCACAATCGGAAGTGTCATAACAACTCAATAATAACCCACAATAGATTTGATCTTGACCTTGCTATCATTACTATAGGTCAGAAAAAACAAGCCTACTGTGTAATTTATTGTTTATTAGGTAAACTGCAGACGTCTCTGAATAACTTATCAAAGCGACCAACGACCTTCATTTCTTATTGGTGCTGACGTCAAATCGCGTGTTTAGAGACTACGTGACGTCTACGTCACTGAACGCAGTCATACGTACAGCCAACGTAGCGTGGGGGCGCCACCGCCGCGAAGCCGGCGCGACCACCGAGCCGCGTGCGCCCGACTAACGCACTCGTATCACGCCACGTTCTTCAGCCAATCACAAACGCGGATTAGCGGCGCGAAAGATTACAGTGCTTGACATGTAGTTAGGTACAGAGCGCAAATATCCTCTCGGTCAAAATGACGAAATATTGTATTGTTATTTTTAAATGTTGTATAATTAAAACTAGGTAACGCTAATGGTAACATTCTGGGTTAAAATGTAATAAGTTTGAATATGTGCCAACTGCCAAGGTATGTCTAGAACTCACATTATCACTATTCTACGAGTTCAATAATTACAAATGGAAAATTCTATATTCTTCATAATTGGAATAGATTAATTACATCATTTTTAACTTCAAGCTTATCTACTTCAGAAATACTCTACTTAATTTGCCCATTTGCAATTTTAGGTAGCAGACATGAGACACGTTAGAAAGATGCGTACCAGTGCAATCAGCATTTCATTTCCGGAACGATGTTCCGTTCGATGAATGACATTCCATCAGGCCATCTACGGTAACTGAGTAATGTAATTGAAGACTTAAATCAGTCGCTTGTTACTACGAATATTGGAAAATTATGTGATATTAAAATAAAAAAAACGTGTGGCACTCGGGGACTGCCGTGGTCAAGCTATTGCATGCTATGCCTTCAAGCCACAGCCCACAGGGGAGCGTGAGGTTTTTTCTTTACGGAATTTCTGAATTCGGTCCCAGCGCTCAAGGCCCGCGATAGAAACTATGTAATAGCTTAAAAATAAAGAAAGATTACTCAGAGTTTTGCAACCAAATCGATCACAATTCACCTTAATTTATGAAAATAGAAGTAACTGCCTATAGACTGAACCTTTTAAAAAAAATAGAATTTGTCTTTTCTTTATAGAGAAAAGATTGTTGAAATGCCTTAAATAGGGCACGGGTACATTAAGAAATAAAGTGAAGATGACATCGGTCACTAAAAGGTGAAGGGCGATTGCGAGTGCCTCTATTGTTTAATCATTCAGTATTAATTAGAGTATTGTAAGTACACTTGCCCTGGTAAACAGTAAATACATGAGTTGCTCGACTTTATTTCGAACGCTAGCTTTTAATATTAGACGCCGAAATATCAAGTCGTCTGCGACAATGTGCGATACATCTAAAGACTATACAGATCGTTTGCTAATATTTATCGTGATAGCTGTCAGAAAAACATGATATATAAACGTGATAAAGTAATGATGATACTCTGAAAAATATTCTATTATTCAACAAACTTTATCGTCATAGTGATATAAATGATGTCTTACACATTAGGCGTAAGCGTAACCAAACTGGAGACGCATCACCACAGCGCATCACATAGTTTATTTTTAAATAGTTGTCCATGTTTTCATTTTTATAGCTTTCGCTAGAAACTGCTTCCGACGATGGATGTTAAAATATTTTATTACGTTTTTCGTGCACTTTGACAACCGCTTCTATATCTAACGCTTTGGTTTAAAATCTCAAGGACCTTTTAACGTTTTAGCGGCTTATCAATAAGCAAACTGGGGCGCCGATGTACAAAAAATTCACATCGGCACAATCATAATTCTTAAGGCTTATACATGCGCTAATAACCTTGAGCATACTTGACGGATCTCAAACCTCTCCCGCTGCACCTTCTTTTTTCCTCGCATTTTGTATTTAAAAAGATACTAATCAGTGAAACAAAATATCCTCGTCAGGGACTGTTGCGTAACTGATAATTTATTAAACATAAAATTTTCAGAGCTCTAAGTCAGCAGGTTACGAAGTTTATAGAGTATTTGCGGAAAAATCGATGACCACGGCACATTTTTTTTTCTAGAAATCTATTAACTTTGGAAAAAAGTCCTCGCGAGCAATTAAAGATCAAAGACCATCCTATTTTATATATTTTTTTCGGTATTGTGCTTTATGTTGTACCAGACTTTATAGAGGTTGAACATAGTCGAAATTGCCGGGTAACGCCTTAACTGTGCAGTTAGATAATATGCTTATGGATCGGTATATGGCAGAAATTTTAATCAGTTGAGCATTTTTTTAATATTTTTATAGGGACAAATATGAAACAATGTTCCTTTTATACTTTTTGTAAAATAAGATTTTTTCCTTATATTAAAAAAATATATAACGTTACAGGCAAACCACGTGATAAGATGTAAATGATACCTGATACCAACACACAAGTATCTAATTACCGGTTACTTAAGGATACCGCTTCACAATACAAGTGGTTAGTATGTACTTATTTCATAAATACCTGGTATCGAAAGGTATCTATAACATGCTTATGAAAATTCCAACTAAATGTGAGTTGTGACGCGATACGTTTATATGTAATTACGGTTAAGTAAATACAAAACTGCAACGACAAGCGAGTTATTTTATAAACAATACCGAGGCCAAGAAAATATGATCACTATTTTGAATTAAAATAGGAAACAAAATAAAGCAGCTAGCTAAAGAACACATTACACAACACACTACACTTAAAATACTTAACTACTTTGAAATAAAACTGCTAGAAAACTCTGAGAAAAGCAAATGTGACCTCAAAATGCTAATAAAATCCAGCTTTTTACGACACTAAATTCACACTTTCATTAAGAAAACTGCTATAAACTAAGCATACGAA
Source organism: Colias eurytheme (assembly GCF_061535395.1). Classification (NCBI taxonomy): domain Eukaryota; kingdom Metazoa; phylum Arthropoda; class Insecta; order Lepidoptera; family Pieridae; genus Colias; species Colias eurytheme. The sequence continues at coordinate 2,998,938 of NC_142992.1, read as the reverse complement.
TAACCGAGCACACGGAGGCACAACTATCAAACGAAAATTTTATAGGCCTAACCACTCAAATTAAAACACGTTTTTAACGTGTGTTCAGAAGCTAGAGTTTGCTGTACCAATATGTTACGAGTTCTTTTCATTTGTATCCATAAATATTAACGGTTTCAATGCCTAGTATTGATGATAAAGTCACGCTTTAGTTCAATACAATATAAACATTGGTAGGCGCTATATTCTGTGTCAATTCCACAGCAGCATTATGTTGTAAACAATGGTTTATCCAACATATTTGATATCAGGTAGATACGGACCCGCCAGTAAACTTGTGGTAAAACATTGCAACACCTTGCTGGCTTTATCTTTCAGTGACACACCGCGGTCAATTACTTAATCTAGTACAATATAAGATAATCTTGTAGGGATCAAGTATTTTGTAACATTTAACGTGTTTATCGCACATATTTATGTTGAGAATTATGAGCATAATAAATATTGATATCGGTTATAACGAGTGCATGTTAAGTAAACAAGAAAAATAACAGATGACACAATTTTTAATGCATTTATATAATTATTGTAATAATTCACGTTCTTTGTGTTCCAGGTAAATCATTATATAATTTCAGTCATGATGTTATAAGTTCAAATAGATTATTTAATTTCCACTTTAAAATACTAATTCCTTATGGCCAATTAACATACCGGTGTTTAATTGCGAACATTTTGATGGTCCTAATTGCCTCCAAGTGCGTGTCTGGATAACCGATGGGTTTGTTTTAAGGCAATGTAGTGTACCTTCTACATGAAGGGCTGCTAAAGCAAAATAATAACGATTTTTATAATCAATATCTTCGTTACCTATATAATTTATACTTCACTACTTAATAATATGAAGCTTATACTTTATATTATGTTTGTACGCGCTAAAATCAGGAACTATTGAACCGATTTCGGATTTCTGTCACCGTGCGGGATCCCTGAGTGATACTACTCTAGCCTATAATATATACAACGGGCTAAGCCGCTGCAGACCACTAGTATCGTATAATATACCATTGAACCGCAATAATACTTAATGTAACCATGATGTTAAATGAGCTGAAACGTGACAGGACCTCACGTTACTAATAAAGATCTAGTTTCCATTCAGAAGCAATTGCATCTAAATAAACTTGTACGATGGTTTTCGGGCGTTTACCACATGTTCATTCAGCTTCACAACTTTTATATTTCGACATAAAGTCATTTAAAGAATCCATTATTTTAATTCTACAATTCAATCCTCTGTCCGGGTGGGATAATCTCTGATGCAAGAGTGACCCAATTCCTGCTGAATCTTCCGCACATTTGCTATGAATTACTGCTTTTTATTTAATTTCAAATAACACTTTTTCTTACATTGTTTTTTGTTAAGAATACGAACTTAAAAGAGGTCTTTAAGATAATTTGAAGTTATTTTTTTAGTTTTCCAACATCTGCCAACCCTAATAGTGGATGAAGTGACTCTACCATGCAGCTGCAACGCATTACCTTCTCAATTGACGAGCCCAATATTATTTGCGTCTTCAATTTAAACTTGAGATGCTGAGCTTGTAGGTAATTTATTCTTGATTGAATTATTTCTGCTGACTGATATTTCATAAGACTCATCAAGGAGATAGAAGAAACTGAAGCTTACATTATTTCTAATATAATCATTATGACTATAGTTTTTAATAAATTTCATATATTTTTCTGATAAAGACAAAAATTGAGAAGGTACAATAAAAATTAATTGGACATATTTGCATCTATTTTTCTTTTATAAAATAATGATTTCTAAACACGAATACAACAAAATGTTTGGTTACGTACCTATATCATAACAAACACACTGAAAAAAGAAAATTATGTACTTTACGATAACACTATCATGCAATATTATTAACGCTTGAGCAATACACAATTACAAATCGCGTCCTTCATTGAAATGCTTCAAACTTTCTCGATATATTTTAAATACCAAGTGACCTCGGCGAATTACAGGTATAAACTAGCAGATTAGACCAAATTAAGTATAAGAAATCCCTGTTCTATATTATTTTGTATGAAATGGCAACCTTAAACGTTCCGATATAATCCCATGACAAACTATGGTGACGCTCACCTACATGGTAGCCGGTAGGCCAGCGGATATGGTATATCTCGTACAGGATGTGGTATTTTGGTGGGATTACAGAACAGGAAGGGAAAAGGTAACGGATATGGGTCTAAAGTCTAAACTCTAAAGGTTATCTGGGGGTTGAAACCATTCCGACTATCACGTTCATAAGTAAGATATTAGCCGCGACGATTAAAGTAATAAAGTAACTGATAGTTGTAATAAGAAATGCCCACGAAAGCTAATGACCGAACTAATTACTAGAGCGCATAATTATTAAAAAAAACATCGTTCGATACCACTCACAACCTACATCGTGTTTCTCATGAAATTTCATACGTACTACTCGACCAAGCCAACTAGACCCTTTTCAACTGTGACGTCACCCGCCCATGTCTCGGGTACAGATAGCAAAAAAAAAATATTAATAATATCACTGTTCGCTCTCCGCTATGAATAGTCTTATTTTTCCCCATTTCGAGGGCTGTCTATGAATAACAACACAGTAAAAACTTAAACAAATAACAACGAAAAACTTAACAGTCAACAACAAGCTTTAACGATTAATAATAAAAAGTACAGAAATAACTAGCGATGCGAAACGTACGAATGCGTCGATGCTGCGAACCGTACTAAGGCGAACGCGGTACCTGAGGCGGTAAGCGGGCGGGGAGGCCGCATTCCACCCGAGCGTCTAGTTGGCTTGGTCGAGTAGTACGAGCGGGTAGCGCAAGAAAGTTATGTAAATGCATCACGTTAATATGTATGCTATTGTTCTTTTATGCAATATTTATGACTAAATATATAACTATTAATTCACTGTTTAATAAATCGTAGAAGCTCTTTAAGTATTCTTGGAAAAAGGGAATAATGGTTAGCATTGCGTGCCTGCATTGTTGAGTCTTCGTAATCATGCTTGAGAATCATATATTACATCTGTAACACATTATCTCTTAGGACTTAGATAACTGAAATACATTATGAAATATTTACAGTTTTGTACTATTATTTCATAGGAAAAAAACTCAAGGAAGTTAAAATATATTGATAAGATAAGATTAGGTACATACAATTATACATCATGAATCACGAATCACGATGATATTATACAACGACAAATCTCTACCTCTTTAATTAACAATTATGAACGCGATGGTTATTCATCTATCGCTAATGCTCATTGAATATCAATGATAAGGTAACACTCAAGTGTCCTGGGAACTCGTTGAGAAATGAGGACGAACATAAAACAAAGTGGTATCGCACTTTGATAGAATAATGTTCAATTTATAGTTGATACCGCTATAAAATTGTATCTACACTGTAGGTATAGACATAAAATCATTCTGATGAATGATATGATAACATCACAGACTCTGCTTCAAAACATCGTCAAATAATTTCAAATCCTTACAAACGTTTAAGCAAGAACACTTTTCCTTTTTAATTTCCATAAATCTATATTTATTTACAATATTTATCTCTTCCCAAGTTACGAGCCATCAATGCAGACAGGCGCATAATAACTTTAATCTTAAAAACTGTAAATCAATGAATCAAAACATTTCCATTGTAACAAGGTCTGCCAGAATCGAATCATAAAAATAATATACAAAAATTCAAGTTCATCCAAGGCTTACATCATTCGAACTCACGATCCTTTATCTAAATTATTCATCTCTAAACTCAATGTTATGCAAGTTTTATTACATATAAATGTGTAAAAGGTTGTTTTATTAGGTTGTGCTGTATTTATGTCTTGACAAGTACATTTTATGGGACACGTATTATATTATAGATATACAGAATGAGCCCACAAGCTTTGATCGTTATTTTTTTCCCGTCCTATTTCGTGTCATCCGCACTTGACTCGACTTCGAGATAAGTCGCAATAAAAACTTTACACTTTACGATTTCTACGAGTAAAAGGGACCGATATTTTAAGTTACGGCTTCACCTCAATAGGTTTTACGATTTCAGTTAAACGGCTATTAGTTTGAAGTGGTATTCAATTTTAAACGTTTGCGAGGAATTCTAATATATTTGCACACATTGTCTCGGTTCTCTCTCTTTCAGGTTATTTACAAGTTCAGATTTTATATTCAGCAGTTAAATACAATATTAAACAGAATTATCGTTCTAAAATTAGTACTGCTGATTATACATTTTGTCTGAATTGTGGGATCATACTTATCCAATATAACAATTACATGAGAAAGCAAACCATTAATTCTACGTCAATAGCAGACGGAAATAATTTGGAAAATCCAAAAGTGCACGCCTCATAATTTTTTTTAATAAATATTTTTAATTATTATTTTTGTTTATTTAATAACAATTAAACCACATCGAATCAGACCCTGAAAAATGAAAGGGTTCTATTCCTGAGCATACTCAAGCGTAAGAGAAAAAAAAAGACTCGATTAGTAAAGTATTTCGGTCGCTATCGTGTTAACAAGAAAAAGGATCCGCACATACAGACACACGGACGTCCAAGACAGAACTTTTTTAAACTGTTTTTTAACTAGTTTAAATAACAAAAATGACATCAAAAATATCATGAACGTTAAAAATAGTGTTTTTTCTTAATATGTGTGTGTATGTATTATCTTACAAGTGCAATGTATGATACATAAAGACATTTTAAGTTTGAAAAATCAGATGTTTTGCGCGAAGCGACAGTAGTACCCACCTCAACGCTTCGCTTATGAGGCGTGCAATAATGTAAAAAAATTACATGTAAGTGATTGCTTTTATGGCCTGCTATTTTCTACGAAACGTATTAAAGTAACGTCAAGACCAGAAGCACGCGAGTGACCACGGGCTTCCTTTCAAGGAACCCCAATCATCTAATATATATATTATAAAGGCGAAAGTTTGTAAGGATGTATGGATGTATGGATGTTTGTTACTCTTTCACGTAAAAACTACTGAACTGATTACAATGAAATTTAGCACACATATAGAGGGTATACTTGGATTAACACATAGGATAGGTTTTATCCCGGAAATCCCACGGGAACGGGAACTATGCGGGTTTTCCTTTGAAAACGCGGGCGAAGCCGCGGGCGGAAATCTAGTATCTAGGTAGTATTAATATAAATTCCTATCAAATATCATATTTTAACCCCTCACTGCGTTGTACACGTTTACAGACGTAACCTTTCACATAATTCAAATATTAATCGACGTGTACACACCCGCACCCCAAAAATAATTTAAAGGGGACAGCGGGATCCCTTTTATTACACGTCAAACGCAAACTCACTGCTTTGTATGCTCCTAACAAAACTAATAAAAATGATGGAACCAGGGAAAAAAATAGATTTTCTTTTCATTAAATTTTTACGACAGCATTTCGTAATAATTGATGCTGAAATTGAAAACATAAATCATATGAGTGCATTCCGCTTGTATGTAATGTCGGTAAGATATCTCTCAAGTGTACAACTTGGCATGTCGTCGAAAGACAAAATACGTGCAAACACGCACAATGCTACAAAAACTTCGCTTTTAACTGATACCTTGTGTCATGTTGCTTTGGTGTAAAAGTGAAAAATGCATGTAGATACATATTATAAATACAATTTACGAACATTATTTGAAACACATCCAATTAGTTACAGTGACAAGAATTGAGTGTATTTTTTCCTATAATTTTATTAAGTATAAAATAAGGAACTTCGTTTTAAAATAAAGTAGATACAAATCGTATTGATTGCATCCTACAAACCTGCCCCGGAATATTACAAACAATATACTGCGGAATATTCTTTAACGTTAGATCAAAATTAGTGATTCCACAATCGTCATCTATATTTTCATCTTGAACTACGTTCACCTCCGACTCAATGATTAGTCCATGAAACTCATCATGACGTCACACGGGTGGCGTGATTTAACTCCATTAGTCATAGAACCGTATAGTGTATGAGTATTTAAATGATTAATGATTATTAGATATACAGTGCTTAATTTGTAACTATTCCGAAACTATACATAGTAAGGATTTGTAAGTACCTTTCCAGGGATAGCCTAGGTACCTAATTGTGGAGATGCTTTAATTACACTTTTGGAAACAGACGTTATGTTGTATGGTATGGAACCTTTTGATAGGGTGGAAAATAGGCATCAATATATTCAAATCATAATAGGACATTGTGACTTGTGACTTACGAGACCAGATTTTGTCTATGGACCAGATTTATTATGTCTACTTGCTTTTGTGCGGTCATTAGTTAGTTTTGAATTATATGAAATATCTGAGAATATTTAGTTACATTTGGTCGCATCTGAAAGTTCTGAGCGAATCGTAAATCACTGTGTTTAATGAATGCCAGATCAGTTGAACAGCGGGATTGAGATTTCTCCTAGAATACCTACTTGACATCTGCTTACTACTTGAGATTATCATAAGTATTTACAATATCTTATTAAGAAAATACGCGTAGTTAAATCTTAATAATGTCAGTCTAGGAGATCTTGATAAAAAAGAAACATAAATTATTGATTATCTTGATTATCTCTGTTAAGCAATGTGGGTAGTGGTAAATAATGATTCAAAGAAAATTTTCAACAGACAACCACTATCAGTACCACCTTGATATAAAGGAGACTATTAAATATTTAAACAAATGTGTAACCGTGTATAAGCAGCAAACAAACGCAATGTATGCGTAGTACATGCCATACGCAATGGATGTTCATCATACAAAAGTAAATAAAAGTATACGATGACGAATGTACTATTGTCCCTGACCTACCACAGATATCTCGATACAACAGATAAGACAATGAACAAATGAACTTGTGCTACTATGCGTTGTACAATGCATTAGAACTTTTTACCACGTCTCAATAGAAATTAGTCATCAACTAATCAGTGCTGATTGTTCAACTGAAATTGTTAGACTGACAACATTATCTACCTCGCATACTTTTGCGAACAAAATACAAACGTAGTAACGTGAAAAGAATTTCACTTATCGCACATTACTCAAGGTGAGTATTACATGCAGTAAGTTAATAATTTGCTGCTGTGTCTGCATTCTTAAATTGAGTACCAATTACCTTGATAAGATGCACCTTTTGGTTTTTGCATATGTTTATTATTCAGGAATCGCCCCTATACAGCTGCCCCTATAATTATAGCTTTAGATTTATCATCAGATGGCAGTTATTTGAACAGCAAACACTGACAAAAAACTCAGGCACAAGTGCGAAACGGTCCATGGGGAAATCAACCGCCCCCCACGAAATAATGTTTGCTCAAATATCGTAACCGCGCATTTATCTAGCACTTAAGTGAACCGTTTTAATAAAAGTCCACATTATTCAAGACAGGTTTATATATCGTTCATAATACAATACCGTTTTAGTTATGCATATTTTAAGGATGGTATTGTCTGTCGAATGGAGTAAGCCCACGCGCGTGATTAGACGCGGGAGATTATTTCCCAGGACGGACGTGACGTCGACCCTTCTTGGGTGTTCCACATTCGACATATTTTATAGAACCAAAAAAGAACATCACTCGACGGAATCGATAGAGAATTAGTAAAAAAGCTTTACCATTATAGGAATTACCTTAAAAGCTTTATCGATTATAGTCGATGTGGCCTTATTCATTGACGTCGCCTGATCATGCGATAACGGTCGCTCGTTCCATTAGTTCATTAGACATTATTTCTTTTCGAACAACCTGAGAATGTTTGGATATGAATATTTACGAGATGTGAAGAGAGCTGACTGCATACTGTTTAAACAAGTAAACATTTCGGCTCCCAATCGACTTTCAATTTATTAATGACCCTTAGCATACTTGAAAGAATTCTTAGATATTTAATGGAGTTTTTTACGCACTGTTGAGTAACAGAACAAACAGTTTTATTGTAGGATGCACTCCGTCATGCAGAACGGATACGAAATAGGTCATAAAACTTGAATCTAAAAAATAAACACCACTTCAAAGACTTTTTAGTCATAGTCATATAGACCGGGAGATACTGACACAAAATTTCGAGTCATTTGTAACAGGATGTCGGTTCTACAGGGGTCTTAGTACGCAATGACAAAAAGAAAAACGATGGCGTGAACGCTGGTACCGGCGGCTTAGTCGCGTGGGCGTTAGTCGAACTCGTCGGAAAATAGCGAAAGTCAAACGATTTGTAACAGTATGGCACTTATTTTTCCTGTAAGTTTGAGGATCAACAAATATAAATACAAAATTTCAAAGATCTAAGTGTTGGAAATCCTCACTTATATAAATTAATAATAATTTAAGTTTTCAAGTGTAACAGCACTTTTTCCCCCTACTAGAAGTATGGCAAATATAATAATGGTCACATTTTATCAAATACTCTCCAAAAATCCAAATGCAATACTGGTACAAAAAGTTTGGCGAAATAAAAATTTTTTGCAGATTTTCGGCGGTATGGCGACCATTTGGAATCGTCCGAAAAGTATGGTATGGCGATTTTCGTAAATGGCTGCACGACGATAGTTACCTGTGCTAAAGTTAGCCTGGTACAAATGGTTGAATGATTGTTTTATTTAAATCAACACATTCGCGTCGGTATGGCGGGCTGTAAGTCACACCGGAAAAGTATGGCATGACACTACCGCCTACTACTTTTTTATGGGCTATCGGTAAATTCTAAAATTTTTGTGTTACAAATCGTTTGACTTTCGCTATTTTTCCGACAAGTTCGACAAACGCCCACGCGACTAAGACACCGGTACCAGCGTTCACACCATCATTTTTCTTTTTGTCATTGCGTACTAAGACCCCTGTAGAACCGCCATCCTTGTTACAAATGACTCGAAATTTTGTGTCAGTATCTCCCGGTCTAATATTAGTAAGGAAGCAGAATATAAGGTATTCACGATAATAAAATAAAAATCATTGTTATATTCTTAAATGAGGTACTCGACATTTATGTAGGGGACTCAAGTCTCAAGTGCGAAGGAAAGTAAAGGGCACTGGCCGGAATATAATATGTACATACGTGGAAACCATTGAATCAAGACTGCGCGTATTTGTTTACGAAAATAGGGAAATCTTCGTAAACAAGATCTATATTCGCGAAACATATTCATTGCGTCTAAAAGTGGGGTTATTTTGTTGTTTCCGATCTAGTGTGACGAAAATCACGCCATTCAGTAAACACATGTTTTGTAACTGTTTCATACGCGTCGTCATTTCATGAAGATAAAGAGTTTAATCCATTATAATCCCATTAGCATTTCGGGAAGTTCTAAAACTATGACAGTTATGACACGTAATAGAGATTAAAATGAGGATTATCTCGTGATAAAAATGGCGTGATGCAAGAACGTTTATCCGGCCTTTACATGGCTACTAGATATGCATATTGCGGAGATATTTTTCAAGTGGGTTTACCGTAGGAAGACTGTGCCGATTATAAAAAATATTATTTGTGCATTACCTTTTTTTGAAGATACACACTATGGGAAGATTTTATTGTATCATCCATGAATAGCAAACCACAAGACAAACCTTATATGACCTTTTAGCTGATCAAGTCTCCAAGTGTAAGAAGTTATATTCAGTAAATTTGACAATGAACGAAATCATATAATTATATTTGTATGAATAAATTAAAGAACTATAATGAGTTGCTGATATACAATTGATACCAACCAGAAAAGAAATTATTATAATGAACTACCACCTATTTAGCTTATCTGACGGTTGTTGTGCGAACTGCGAATTGTGAAAAATATGAAGTTTGTAAAGCCATCGCTTTTATTAATTTCTTAAAATAGAGGTTAATGTTTATGGTTATTACTTATTAAATATCATTCGTTTCAATGATTGTATAGATGTACTTGTTTTAAATTTATTTATGTTAAATGTAAAACTCTTCGTTTTACCCTTTATCCAATTCAAATGAAAAAGAATGGTTTTACCATCTATTGTAGTAAAGTAGTGTATTTTACTAAAATATGGAATTACACTTATATCAAAACTTCTGGTATTAGTAGGTACCTTTAGTTATTCATAGTAAGAATGTGAGGGTAGTTTGAAATATCATGATTTTTCATCAGTGTGCTATTAGCTAAATTATTAATTATAATGTATAATAATTATATGCTAATACTATAACTAAATGGAATTATTTTTTTGCATATATTTGATAGACTGCAAAAAATAAGTCTAATTTGATAAAATCTTATCAGAAGAATCTTACCTGCTATAGTAAATCTGTCCATATAGTTGATGAGGTTGACGAAGCACAGGATTCCTACAGTCATGTATTCTATGAAAGTAACATCACTCAAGGTTTCCCTCCTTCTTGTCTGCTTCTCCTGCAGGAGCGCGGTAGCGGAATCATTGTCACCGTTTATCACCAACTGCTGATTTGATGTATTAGGTGTTATACTATTCTGGTCCATGTTCACTACCAATAAAATCTAAAAATTGTATGATATAACACCCTCAGCCACTTGACCGTAACGAATTCAAGAAGACTTTTGAAAGTTCCGATTTCAAAATAACAAAAAACTATAGAAAACTTTTCCAAAAAATATATATCTAAGAAATAAATAAAAGTGGTATAGAATTAATAATAAGATTCGTTGAATTAGTTTAACATTTAGTATTTACGCGGCTACATCGACGACACGCGTGATTCGCGGCGTTTCAATTGACAACTAAATGAAAAAGAATGAAAATTTTATAACGTCAAGTGCTGACGTTTACACATGAGAATTGAACCATAGACAAATGATCCAATCACCGCGTTCATAAAATAAATATTTAAGTGAAAATATATTAAAAGTAAATCTAACGTACCTAGTGATTGTATTCTCCTTGTATTAAATTTTCCTAAAAGTTAACATCATTTTCACTAATGGTATATAGTAAAAACAAACCTAGTTCATAGAAAGAAAAAAATAATAATATGTACTAATTTCTAATAGAAAACAGATACTCACGATTGAAGTATACTTTTTGTGTTATGCTGGCTGTACACATGGGGCCAAGGTGTTGGGCCAACGTGTTGGGCAAAAATGATGGATAACCAAGATTCCTGTTCACACGTTGGCTTACTGTTACTGATCATTCTGCATTAGCGCTTCAAAGATGGACGTAGAAGTTCTTGCAGCCGCGGCAATTTATTTATACAGTGCGTTTAATTATTTCGTACATGTGCACCAATAACAATGAGTGTACTCTGTCGTCTACGATGATACCATTTTCCAATCTCTATTTTCATTTTTTTAACGTGATAACGTTTTTAAAATCGTTTTAGTCGGGTGACATGTTCAGAAACTTGTGTCACACCAAAACCTCACGAGCGCGATCGCAGGTATAACGAGAGAGAGGTACGGACCGATCTCCCGTCTCATCTCAAACCTACTTTACAAACTACCAATTTTTTTATTTCTGTATAAAAATTAAAACATTATTAAAAAATATGTTTAGATTTTTTCAAATGTTTGAAATGTGTACATTTTACATTAAATTTAATTTTAACTACCTTTAAAACGAAACTTTAAAGAGTACGGACGGATGTATTGATTGGTGATATTTGATAATATGTATTATTTATGTAATGTAATAAAGAACAATTTGATCTAACATGCTCATTGTATATTGTTATTTAGTTTTTAAGCACAAGTAACTTTTTCATACTATTTTGCTTAGGTATACATATTATAAATATATTCGTTTTTATCGCAATTCATACAGTTGCGAGTGAGTTATGAATAACACCTAGAATAATATTATAATAAATAGAAAATAAAACATATAATTTATAGAGTCATATGGTTTTTATTTTTATGTAGTTCATGTCGTGGATTCCAAATTATTCCTTCATGTCGATACAATTCTATGAATTGTAAAACCTCATTGCTTGTCCACACCGGCGCCGCCATCGCTATCGAAACGTAATTTCACTCACGCGCAACGATACTGTCTCCGCTGACGAGTAACAACGAACTGAACAAGACACTGTGTGAAGTGTGAACGCTGTTTGCGGAGCGCGCCAAGATCCTTTGATGTGTGCACAAAAAATCGACAACAATCGGTTGGCCTGCCAATGTTATTAGCCAATTAAGCCAACATACCGCCAAGTAGCTCTCTACACGTTGGCCCAACACCTTGGCCCCATGTATACAGCCTACGTTATATTCAACACGTGTTCAATATATTATATGAGTGTCTCAAAAACTGTTTTATCCGTTCCAAGCCGTTCCTAATCAATGGCCCAGTCCTTCGTGTATTACAAGAAGCTTATAATCTAATACACTGGATATAAGCTTCTTGGTGTATTATAATACCTAGATACAGTCTGTGGCGTCAATGAAAGGCAAATGCCAAATTTTGACACGTATTACTGATACCTTCTCTATGGTTTGTTGCTACTAATTGCACTTGCCACTTGCTGTTTGACATCAGGGCCCTGACAGCCTAGTTTCAAAATGGCTAGTTGTGGCGCTGCATTACTTCCTGTACTTTTTTTTTTTTTTTTCTACTTGTTTCCGGCTACGGCGCCATTTTGAGAAGCCATGTTATGACAATTGACAATTGACATTTATTTGAATGAAACGACCATTGTGTCTATAATTTAATTATTTTTTCTCGATTTTCACAATATAATAGACTTAAACGCGCAGCTGCTTATGTATTACGTTTTATTAATAACGCGCGAAATAAAACTAATAAGTGGACAGGTTTATTATCAGTCGAATAACTGAGTTGAGTGTACTGGTGTTTTGTGTATTTCCTCTCTTTTTGCTTGAGTTGAGATCCAAAATATCCAATTACTCCTTAGTTTTTTGATACGATACCTTCTACTAGTCTTTATAGTGTTCTACTGTAAAGAAGTGCTAAATTTGCCATGGGACTATTAAAGTGCTGTGTCGGTGGTTGCACCGCAACCAATGCGACGAATCGGCTTTTTTGTTTTCCGCAGAATGATTATTTGAGGAACCTGTGGATGTCCTTTCTGGTGCCCACTAATTCCTCCCTCATCGGATTGTCGAAAGATCAACTTCGACACAAACGCGTTTGTGAGAAACACTTCGATAGATATCAGTTCGATGAAGAAGGCAAGAGGCTTAGGCATTCATACCCATGCCTATTTACGGATGACGAAATAGCGCACGGCGTGCCCCTGTCTTCCAGTGAAACTGGTGAGTTCTACCTGGAGCTATAAATAACATGATTAAAAATTATGTAAATAGCTGATATTTGGTAAGACAGGTTTTATGGCTCCAAACAAATACTTTGACATACTTTACATACCTTCTATTTGTGTTTGAATTATATTTTTAAATGTTACATAATATGTATTTACTTGTTACAGTACAAAATGCTCTGAGTGATCACAATTATCACAAAGTGGAATCAGATGAGAATGAAAATATTACAGATAATATGTTGGTCATTGGAAGGGCAGGTATGTATTATGCACTCAAATTTTTATTTAAGCTATCCTATAATATGGTATTATATTTAACATAAATTATAATATAGTAATCAGGATAGGATTTTATAAGTTACGAGCTGTGCTCCACGTTTTCACCCGCGTGGCTCCGCTCCTTTTGGTCTTAGCGTGGTGATATATAGCCTATATCTTCCTCGATGAATGGGCTATCTAACACCGAAAGAATTTTTCAAATTGGACCAGTAGTTCCTGAGATTAGCGTGTTCAAACAAACAAACAAATTCTTTAGCTTTATAATATTAGTATAATATATAGTATAGATTTATATAAGTTCTTTGGTTTTAGGTGATGATTATCATGAACATCCATCATGCATTCCAGCTATTCCAGTTGTTATGAAAAGACCTACAGGTATGTGATTTATGATAGTTTATAGGTTGATAAATCCATGTTTGTAAATTTTAGTAAGTTTTTTATTCATGTTCTCAGATTTTTCCTTAAAACTGTTTTTAAGAGAATTCCATTAGCTGTTATTAGATTCAAAGTTTCATATGTATGTAATGTTTGTAGGTACTTTATATTTAAAAGTAATTGTTTTGTTACCGATTTACAGATATGGCAGACCAAACTTCATGTTCCTTAAGCAAAGAAATAGAATTTCATACTCTTTGTGAAGATGCAGGTTAGTATTTGGTTTTATTTACTGGTTAACTTTGATTTTATTAGTGCAGATTGCAAGAGACATGGGATTTAGAAAAAGGTTTTTTTTAAGGTTGACAGATGCTAAAAAATGTGGTGTTCATAAATTATATACTAACACATGTAGGATCACACAATATGTATAGTGTGCACTTGCACTATCTTTAAGTTGTGGTTACTTAGATATGTTTATTGTATGTGACTTATCAATCTCACAGTTAAACTGCCATTGTTTAAATCTGGGGCTTACAACATTTGAATAGGAACTGTGGAATTATCTTTGTATGGATGGGCTCACTACAAATACTAAAATAACTTTTATTTTCAGGAAATATAACTGAACCCACAGTAGAAGAAAAAACTACTCATGAAAATAAGAGTATCATACAAAAGCGTAAAGGTAATTTATTATTAGTAATATAATGTACATTACAAGTGCTTTTCACATCTCTTTCAGTGATAAAATTATTATTATTAACCACACCACCACAATGAATCATCAAAATAAATTGTAACATAAATTTTGTTTTCAGATTTTATGAAAAAAAATTGCCCAAAGAAAAGAAAATTTATGAAGCAAATAACCAAAATAACTGCTGATAGTTTGGGTAAAACAACCACACAAAATCTTAAACAGGCTGCTGCCTATGGAAATAATGAAGTATTGTAACTAAATTACTATTTTAAAAATAGTAATTTAGTTTATCCAAGTTCCAAACTTCTAGTGTTGTACAGGGAAGCAAGTTGTATAATACATAATTATTTAAACGATAACTGTATCCAAAACAAAATTGGGGCAAATATAAGAGAAAAAATTCAAGATTTGGAGTTTTCCTGATTAGGGTGTCAGAAAACACACAAATGTGTTTAAAAAAAATGTTTTTAACATATATTGTTAGGCTTCATGTCCATAACTGGAGCAATATTATAAATAAAATTTTAAAGGGAGCTATAGAGGAGAGATATGTGCAAAAAATGGCAGGAATCCATAAAATTGCTTTAATGAAATATAAAACAAATAAATTAAGAAAAAGAGCATTAAATAAATAAACATTGAAAACGAAATCTGTTTTATTTTTAATACCTGTTCGCAATAATAACGCTTAGAGCTTACTTAATATCTAGTACTTAGTCTGTGCTAGTACGTAGTATTTTTATCGATACAATGGGCACCTCACTAAAGTATCGATAGTCAGATATAGATATCGAACTGGTAGGCAACACTACTTTTTACTGTCAAAATTGATAAGGCTACAGCAGCGCCACAACTGGCCAACTGAAACTATGGAAAACATCACTGTCGCATCTGTTACCGTAAAACGGGGTGAATAGAATTCACGGGGTGAATAGAAATATTCTTGGGAAAAAGTCTAAAAGCCTGATATTTGAGAACTACTTCAAAAATCGCAATAGTGTTTTTAGTTTTTACAATGGCAACATTTTTTTGTTGGTCTGACAACATTTGAATAGTATGAAGTTAGCAATTTATGTCAATAAGTGAGTTCAAAGTGCAACGGTTGTATTAGTCAGTTCAATAAAGAAACGAATCTTCAATGGCGGCCAAAGCTGACTTTGACAGATGGTAGGATCACCAAAAAAGAAAATAAAAATAACGTAAATTGATAATTATTTTATTAATTATTTCAAATTGTTTGTTGACAAACTTTTTTGTTATTGTATTTGTGTATTTATATGAATTATCATATTTACGTATACAGAATGTAATAAAATCCCCATAATACTTGTAATAAGCCCATAAAACTGAACAACTTTTCCCAAAGAACATATTTTGTCAAATTCCAATAAAACATTATTTACTTTCGCAAATGCATAATTGTCATTGTAAATTTATGATAAAAACTATTATAGGGAAAATCAAATACATTTTAGTGGTTTTATTTTTCCATTTTTTTTTTGCATACCGTACGGCCGTGTGTGAGCGAGAGGGAATGATAAGCGCCGCCATTGAAGATTCGTTTCTTTAAAGAACTAACTAATATGTATGTCTTTTGTGCTCTTATTAACTTCTCTCTAGTTATTATTTAAATTGTGTTTTTGATTGTGAAATAACTTTATTCAACGGTGAAGTGTATCCAGAATAAATTGAAAAGGTAAGTTTTACTGATTAGTTTGATTTTTATTGGTAAATTAGTAAAATAATTGCACCCATAAATATTTATGATTAAGAGGTGAATAGAGACGACTGAGGGGTGAATAGAAACGCCATATGAGGTGAATAGAAACGGCAAAGGGGTAAATAGGAACGAGAAAGGGTTTAATAGAAACGCGAAAGGGGTTTTTAGAAACGCTTTTGATAGGGTTGGCACTTTATGCAGGTTGTTGAGTTTTAACTTTATTACCTAAGTACCTACATTTTTAAAAAGTTGATTTTTTAATATTTAATAATTAATTTTGTGTACGCAGGTATAGATGCGAGCAATATGCCACGCAACTACAAACCAGACCCTCGGGGTAAGAAATATATAAAATATGACCTCAACTTAATACAACAGGCTGTTAACCTTCCGTATACGAGGTGGGGTATGACATACCCCAGCGGTAAAAAAATCGTTGCAATTTTTAAACGAAAAAAACGCGTAAGTTGGTTTTCTCAGTAGCTGTAAATGCGACGTTGCCGCTCCGATCCGTGCAAAGCATTCAGTCCGGCGTCTGCCACAGATCGTGTGACACGTACGTAAAGTGCGCTTGGGTATCACACACCCCACCTTGTATAGCGCGTCACCCAAAAGGTAAGCGTAACTACTTCTGTTTTTTAATCATTTATATGTTTATTTCGGTGTTTAACGTGATGAAATATTGTTTTCAGGTAATAGTTTAACTAAAACATGTCTGGGTTATCAGCAGAAGATATATTACGAGCGCTAACAGGAGAAGACGATGATGATATTGAGCCAGAACAAGAATCGGATGGTGATGCAGATCATATCAGTGCTCAAAGCAATACAGATAGTGAAGTGGATGCGGACATACCGTCTTCGGATTCAGACAGTGATAACTTACCACTCTCGAGGTTGCAACAAGCTAGTCATACCGAATATTATAAAGGTAAAGATGGGGTAAAATGGCAAAAAAATCCATACCGGCTTACAGTTCGCACCAGAGCTGAAAATATTATTTATCATCTACCTGGCGTAAAATCAGTTGCGAGAGACAAGAAGTCACCTATTCAGTGTTTTTCTTTATTTATTACTGATGATATGATTGCTGATATCGTGAATTACACCAATGAGAAAATTCGTTTGCAATCTACTAACGACCCTCAAAAATCTGAAACAACACTGACAGAAATGAAGGCACTGTTTGGATTGCTTTTTCTATCTGGTTTAGCGCGTTCTAGTCGTCAAAATACAATCGACTTATGGGCCACAGACGGTACTGGAATGGATGTGTTTCGAGACACATTGTGTAGAAATAGATTTGTTTTCTTACTGAAAAATTTGAGATTTGATAGCGCTGCTACACGAAGTGAGAGAATAATGATAGATCGATTAGCCCCGATTAGAAGTATATTTGAACAATTTGTAAAAAATTCTCAAGATGTTTACATTCCGTATGAAAACCTTACTTTGGATGAAGAACTAGTAGCTTTTAGAGGACGTTGCGGTTTCCGCCAATATATACCATCTAAACCAGCAAAATACGGTATCAAAATTTATGCTTTGGTGGACAATAAGACCTATTACACCCTAAATATGGAAATATATTGCGGCAAGCAACCTGAGGGTCCTTATGCTATTAGCAATAAACCCTACGACGTAGTTGATCGACTGGTACAATGTGTTTCACAAACTTCACGAAATGTTACTATGGATAATTTTTTCACAAGTTACGAGAGCACTAATCATTTACTGAAAGATCATAAACTAACTGTAGTCGGAACCTTACGTGCTAATAAAACTTGTATACCACCTGTATTCAAAACAAACCGTGAATTATATACTACCAAATTTGGATTCCAAAAAGATATTACAATCTTATCCTATGTACCAAAGCCACGTAAAATAGTGTATATGATGTCGTCTTTGCATCATGATAAAGAAATCGATGTTGAAACAGGAAGTCAGCAAAAACCAGCTATTATTACATTCTACAATCAGACTAAAAGCGGCGTTGATGTTGTCGATAAATTATCGAGAACTTACGATGTTTCACGTAATTCTAAGCGTTGGCCTCTGACGATATTTTTCGCTTTACTCAATCATGCTGGTATAAATAGTATGATTATACACATGCTCAATAATGGTATTGAGAAAAATAAAACTAACTTGAGATGTAAATTCATTCGGGAATTAGGTTTGTCTTTAGTAAGATCCCACCTAGAAACAAGAAGGCAGAACCAAAGACTTCCTAGGAAACTGCGCCAAAGAATTGAAAAGTATTTTCAAAAACCCCTTGAAAACTTACAAGAACCGCCGGCAAAAAGGTCTAATACAATGCAAAGATGCTCACTTTGTCCTAGACAAAAAGATAGGAAAACTAGGTACATTTGTAAAAAATGTAATAAGCCTATATGTATGGAACATGCAGATTTTTATTGTCAAGACTGCGGAAACTTAAGTGATTAAGATTTGATTAATTATTGTTTGTTTTTACTAAATTGTTAATGTTTAAAACTAGTTATATTGTAGTCTTATAAATTAAGAAGACTGATTCTAATATTATGTGCCATTTGATTTTAGTCCTCAAGAAAAGGTTTAATAGATTATAGTTAGAAGAAAAAGTTAAGTTTTTGTACTTTTATTAATAAAAGTCTATTGTAATGTAAAAATAACATTTGTTTTACTTAATTCAATTCATTATTAGATATAAAAACATATTTATTATTATTTAACAATCTTAAATATCAATTATGCTAATTTTACTACCTTTCATGTTTGGGGTATATCAAACCCCACCTAGTATAGCATGATGAGATTAGTCACCTCGTATACGGAAGGTTAATGAATATTCTGCGAGTACCTACCATTATTTTTGAACAGATTTTTTAATATGCATTGTTATTGGTTCGGATTATTTTATTTTTAATATTAATAAAAAGGTTTTCTAATATATTATGTACACTCTTTTATTTCATTATCTCTGTGACGTCACTACCACTATATAAAATATTTTGACAACCCTATCATTTTTCTCTATTAACCCCATATGTCGTATCTATTGACCCCGTATTCCGGGAAAATAGAAATTGACCAGGTTTTTGTCTTTTTCTCCTAAGTAGATAATAATTTGGCATTAAAATTGTAATTAGCTTGTAAAATAGCAAAGGACTCCCACAATGAAAGCAGCTTTATTACCCGAAACTTACAATGTATATTTTTAAAGTCGGTTTGAAAGTCTAGATTGTTTCTATTTACCCCGTTTTACGGTACGTAGTAACTAATACTTAATCTGTGTTTGACATATTATGAAGTTGAAAACGCTGAGTGTACTCACAAGTGTACTGTGCACTGTGTAGTGATCTCTAAAGATATTAATAATTTATAGATTATTTTTAAATATATAACCAATTATCCTTTGATATTAATTTTATACATTAATCAACAAATTTTCTATAAGAGCTACCAAACAAATATTTACTCACTAAACAGTGAGTTCGTACTTTTTTAGATCGAATAACAGATACAGTTACATACAATTTACATATTAACATCTTAGATCAACGGTAAATTATGGGTAAATTGATTTATTTTGTGACTTTGTATTGCTTCTGCAGTTTAATAATAGTAACTGCAAAAAAATATGAAGATAAAGAAAAACCATCTTGGGCCAAAAAAGATATTCGAGATTTCACCGATGCCGACATGGAAAGGTATTTTATTTACATTAATTATAATAATATATTCTAGTACTAAATCATCTTCTTTCTCTCCTTTTTAAATAATATTGTAAAAATTCCATTTATATGCATTTGATAAGAATTAAAAACAAAATACTGATAACCTATGTGCATTGATAGGCACTTAGTAGTTTATTATCACAATTTATTATCGAAAACTAAAAACACTTATTTAACTGACATTTTAGGCATAATTTTTGCTTAACCAAATCTAGTCCCAACTGGAATCTCATTGACTAAAATAATTACTTGTACTCCAGGCTTTTTGATCAGTGGGAGGAGGATGAAGACCCATTACCTGAGGACGAATTACCGGAACATCTGAGAAAGCCTCCAGTTATTGATATGACAAAGTTGGATATGTCAAACCCAGAAGAAGTACTATCACAAACCAAGAAGGGACAGACACTCATGATGTTTGTTACAGTTGCCAATAAACCTTCACGAGCCAGAACTGAAGAATTAACTAAGATATGGCAAACTGGTCTATGGAGCAATCATATACAGGCTGAACGGTATGTATCATTAATCATATTGCAAAGTAGGCTGTTGATCTTAGATTAAGGATTGGTCTCCGCGCGCGCGCTACGTCTAGATGCCGCCGGCGTACTTGAAAAATGCGGCAACTAAAAGTACGCCGAATTCGGCGTACCCAAGCCAGTCGTGTCACAGTGGTGTCACAAGCATTGTGTGGAGAGGGCGAACCGATAGTTTATAAAGATTATGAACAAAATCTGAAGTAAAGTGCCTATTTGTGTCATAAAACTATTTAAAAATAATACAGCAAAAAATAAGAAAGACACTGGGATCACGTACCATAACAAGTATCGTATTATTCGAAATTTCTCCTTTACTTCGAAAATTTTTTCTACGAAAATACGACGCCATTCAGTGTTGCCGTACTGCGTATCCAAAAAAATACACGTGGTTGAGGAAATCTTTTAGCAATAATTTGAACTTGTTTTTTTCAATACTATTACTAACACATGTATTAAAGTAAAAAGGATTATAACAATAATTTATTTCTGTTTAACCATGTTTAACTGACTCATATAATATGTTATTTTTTTTATTTCCGCTTTTTTACTTTTAAACAACCTTTGTGACTATAGTATAGTAGCGTCGCAAGTGGATTTGAGTTGCATATTCATGGATTCGATTCCCGGCCAGGTCAGGATGAAAAAAAATATTTTTCAAACTTCTTTCCAAGATGCCAGATTTCCTATGTATGGGGTAAAATTTATGTGGCTGGCAGCCCGATTCTTCACACACACTAGCGTCTTTACAAATTGCCTAACACACACTACAGAAATGAGTTGCCGCACTCACAGAGCTATTGTTTTTAGGTGGGGCGGTATCTAGTCGTAGCGCGCGCGCGGAGACCAATCCTTAATCTAAGCTGTTGATATATAATGGAAAATATTAGGGCAAATCCTACTAATATTATAAATGCGAAAGTTTGTATGGATGTGTGTGTGTTCGTTACTCTTTCACGCAAATACTACTGAGCCGATTACAATGAAATTTAGCACACATATAGAGGGTAACTTGGATTAACACAAAGGATAGGTTTTATCCCTGAAATCCCATGGGAATGGGAACCATGCGGGTTTTCCTTTGAAAACACGGGCGAAAATCTAGTTAATCATATTGCAAAGTAGACTGGTGATATATAATGGAAAATATTAGGGAAAATTTATATATATAACTGTATCTTTATCGGGATGGAGAGTAGAAAATAGAGTTGATGCTCTGTTAGAAGGTTATTTTTATGTCATAATTTAAAAAAATTTGGTAAATCCAAAAGTGCACACCTCATAATTTTTTTTAATAAATATTTATTAATTATTATTTTTGTTTATTTAATAACAATTAAACCACATCGAATCAGACCCTGAAAAATGAAAGGGTTCTATTCCTGAGCATACTCAAGCGTAAGAGAAAAAAAAAAAACTCGATTAGTAAAGTATGTCGGTCGCTATCGTGTTAACAAGAAAAAGGATCCGCACATACAGACACACGGACGTCCAAGACAGAACTTTTTTAAACTGTTTTTTAACTAGTTTAAATAAAATCAAAAATATCATGAACGTTAAAAATAGTGTTTTTTCTTAATATGTGTGTGTATGTATTATCTTACAAGTGCAATGTATGATACATAAAGACATTTTAAATTTGAAAAATCAGATGTTTTGCGCGAAGTGACAGTAGTACCCACCTCAACGCTTCGCTTATGAGGCGTGCAATTACATAGCCACAAGATGCATATTGCAAAGATATTTTTAAGTGGGTTACCATTGGACATTTCTCTGGCGAATATGATAAATATTATATTATTAGCATTACATTATGAATGAAATAATACTATTATATAAACAGAAGATATTATCATTACACCTTTGCTCCGTAGCAATGCAATTTATAATTTGGACACGTACAATACTTTAGTATAACTTAAAATAATTTAGTTCTATTTCTTTTTTCAGGTATCTTATTGATGATGATAGAGCTATATTTATGTTCAAAGATGGTTCTCAAGCATGGACAGCAAAGGAATACTTTTTGGAACAAAATGAATTAAAGAATGTCCAGTTAGAATCACAAACATATGAAGGAAAGAATCCCGATGTTAAAAATACAGCTTTAAGAGACGAGTTGTAGATCTGAATAAGTTTAATTTGTACAGTTTTACATAAGGTAAATAAATTAAAGACTTGAGGAAAAAATAACTGTTTTATTTTACTGAACTAGAATTAAAAGGCATCTGTAGCACGGAAATGTTCTTCATCAATCGTGGAATAAATATGACCTTCGTTGCACATCAGTTCCAGAATATTCCTAGAAATAAAAGAATTACATTGATTAGTTATTGGATGAATTAGTGAAAACTTTTTAGTCCAAAGACAGTTTACACAATTGCACGCCTCATAAGCGAAGCGTTGAGGTGGGTACTACTGTCACTTCGCGCAAAACATCTGATTTTTCAAACTTAAAATGTCTTTATGTATCATACATTGCACTTGTAAGATAATACATACACACACATATTAAGAAAAAACACTATTTTTAACGTTCATGATATTTTTGATGTCATTTTTGTTATTTAAACTAGTTAAAAAACAGTTTAAAAAAGTTCTGTCTTGGACGTCCGTGTGTCTGTATGTGCGGATCCTTTTTCTTGTTAACACGATAGCGACCGAAATACTTTACTAATCGAGTCTTTTTTTTTCTCTTACGCTTGAGTATGCTCAGGAATAGAACCCTTTCATTTTTCAGGGTCTGATTCGATGTGGTTTAATTGTTATTAAATAAACAAAAATAATAATTAATAAATATTTATTAAAAAAAAATTATGAGGCGTGCACTTTTGGATTTTCCAAATTATTTAAGTTTATCATCATGCAAGATTATTCTTATAAGCAATATCAAGAAAATACACTTATATTTTACCAAATATTACATCTCTATAGATTAACTATTTCATTTTTTTTAATATTTTATTTGATAATCCTCACATATTTGAATACCATATTTATTCAATAATACAAATAAATAAATTAATGGATTCTTGCATTTTACAAGTGGCAACACTACATTATTCAGTATTTAATGTTTATACTCACTCAAACTCAACACTAGGCATTTTATCCTTCAGAGTTGCATATATATCCTCTTTGCTTATACCCTGTTCAAGAGTTGAAGCCCTAATAAGGTTATACACCATCATTTGCCGTTGATTCAAACCATTTACTGATCCAGTGTCCATACCAGCCAGAGAGTTTGCTGGCACATTATTTGTGAAATTGCTTGTAGTATCCATATCTTTTACCTGAAAAAAAATTCTTTTATTAGAAAACAAGAATAGATTGAATCAGAAATCATTCCAAGATTAATTTCATGTGAGTGGGTAAGGGTAGATGTTCCATATGAATATATCAAATAGTCTGTCAGGAAATAAGACAGACTGAAGGCACATAAATTGTATAGGTAGTTCAAAATTCTATTATGTTTTCTCGGAGACTAAAGTTATTTGATTTATCGATTAGCAAATTAATTTCACTGTGTTTGGTGTAAATTGTTAAAATTAAAGCTACTGTAGTCAAGGAAACTATTAGTAGGCAACAAGCACCAAAATATATTGTTAAAAACAAACCTTCTTGCTGTCTGCTTCCATTTTGTATCTGTTATTTATACATTGCAGATAATGAAATAGAATGGCATTTACATCTGTAATGGGCATAATTTTGAAAGCCATTAATACATTCTTTCCCTTGTTGGCTCTAACATTTCCATATATTTGAATGTAATCATTGACTTGTACTTGTGGTGAACATTTATCCTGAAATAAAATGTAACCAATATTATTAAATGGAACAATAATTTGTGAGTATACAATTCTGTTGTTAAAAAACCCTCATTTGTTACAATCAATACAAAAAAAAATTCAAGGAAGTCAACCTATTTTGTCCCAACTGTCACTTACAATAATCTATACTAATATTATAAAGCTGAAGAGTTTGTTTGTTTGAACCCACTAATCTCAGAAACAACTGGTCCGATTTGAAAAATTATTTCGGTGTTAGATAGCCCATTTATCGAGGAAGGCTATAGGTTATATATATATCATTACTCTAAGACCAACAGGTATGCGGGTGAAACCGCGGAGCGCAGCTAGTTTAATCCATACTAATATTATAAATGCGAAAGTAACTCTGTCTGTCTGTCTGTTACTCAATCACGCCTTAACTACTGAACCAATTTGCATGAAATTTGGTATGGAGATATTTTGATACCCGAGAAAGGACATAGGCTACTTTTTATCCCGGGAAATAGGATAGGTTTTATCCTGGAAATCCCACGGGAACGGGAACTATGCGGGTTTTTCTTTGAAAGCGCGGGTGAAGCTGCGGGTGGAAAGCTAGTATAATATATATTTTATTATACTCACATCTTCCTCCATAGCTTCTTGATCAATCCAAAGTACTGCTTTCATCCTGCCAGTCATATCTTGTATGGTGTATGTTATCTTTGTGCTTTGAACTTTAATATTCCTAACCCTCGCTACTATGGAAACTATCTGTATAGGTGTGCCCCAGATGTTGATGCCATCATCACCACAATGTATTGCTTGTTTTATCACTATTGGTGCTGTTCTTGACGCTCTGCGACCCTGTGGTGTTGATTAAGAATATTATTTATTAAGGATATCTATGTAGAAAGTAGGTATTTATAACAGATATATTTGAACTATTAAATTTGCCTCATTGGTTATCAATGCTTTTTTTCAATTTCATGAGGCAAATTTAACAGAAACAAGTACAAATGTTTAAATATGATGTTGTTATCATAACAATCTTCTACTAACAGATTTTTGTCCCTTGTTTGGCGTCGCAGCATTTCCAAATTGACTTGTAGAGTTTAAGAAACCGCCACCGGCGACTGATTGATCTAAAATATAAATGCATTACATATATTTTTATGAGAAGTTTCCTATGAATGTACTAATTCGATAATGAATTTTTTAAACTTACCGTTCCACATTTCGAAAGACTTTAAGTATTTAATCGAAAACCACAGAGTGTATATATAAATAGAAAGAATAAAATACTATAAATTTCAGATTCCAGATCTGTTCACTTTTATCTTTCTTGAAATTCAAATTGGATTCAAAATTATATTTGCTATTTGTAAAGTTTGCGCCTCTTCCATACATAAATGTCAAATTTTGTATTCGAATTTGAAGTTCATTGTCATTTCAAATGTTACTACTTGAAAGAAATATTTAGTTTATTAATTGAAAAAAACAATGTAGCTCTTCGTTATCTTTACAAATATCGTTTATTCAACGAGGTAAAATTAAATTAATCAAATTATAACCGACAATTACGAAACGAATGGAATCAGATTTGTAGATCATTATTTTAAAAAAATTTTATTCGTTATGGTAACTTTAGAATAGAAATGTCATTTAAAATTGGCGCGAAAAATTATTTTTTCAAGTTTTTGTAATTTGATAAGATTCTAGGCTTTTGGTTTAAAAATGAAATAAGGTTGTAAAACATTTGGAAATTATAAAAGTTATCCGCATCGTAATAAAAGTTGTTGTTTGAGAAAAATAAATATATAATAGGCAAAATAACTCAAAATAAGCACAATAGCTGTTAAATAGTTACCAACGCCCATATAACCACTAATGCAGTGTTATATTGGTGGTGGTGTGGTTTGTCTCGGATACATATTAATGAATTATTATCTATGTTTATACCAATTACTTGCCAATTACCAAGCCAATATATGTATTTTAAATTAATAAATGATTAGCGACAACTTCGAATATCAGTCTGCAACGAGTAATAAAACAAACAGATATGGGTAATATTCTTTAATAACATGTTATACACTGATAGATTTTAGTTTTAAATATTTTTCATAAAAACAAATAATATTAAGGAAAATATGCAGATACAGGTGTGGCACGAAATGTCGTAGGTTTTGAAGATTTCTTTTCTCTATAGTCAACTTTAGGTAATTCTACATTCTTATTTTCCTTTCCTTTACTCTGCGCTGTATTGGGCCTGATGATGTCTGAAATATAAAAATACAATATGAAGTTAAGATAGAAAAATTATATTTTTATTTCAATATAAAACGAAATAATATTACGAATCGGATTAGTTTACAAATTGTGTGTCGATTTTTTGTATACATTAGTATATTCCTTTGATTTTAAATAATAATTGTTGTTTACCTTTTTTCATTCCTTTATTTTCTTCACTGACAGGCTTCAGATATTTGGGATCTAATCCCTTCTTAGTCCTTTCTGTCGTTTGTGTATAGTTTGGACTGTCTTCTATATTTGATCTGTGAAACAATTTTTTAATATTGTAAAAGACCCAAACATAATTTAATCCATATTTTTGTATCAGTGCAATTTTTACATATGAATTCATTTAGATCTTAATTATCTTGTTAATATAGACTGATTATGGAACATTCTTTTCATTAGTATAAGTATATAATAAGTATTTTATACAACTTACTTAGAGGTGCCATAGAAATTAATAGATTCGTCCGATTCTTGAACGACACTACAATTTCTATTTATAAAATATGGCGTTGAACTGGCAACATTGGCACTTGGACGTTTTTCCGATGTATGCGGATAACTTTCTTCCATTTTCTTGTGTAACCATTGTATCACTAAAAAGATAACAAAAGCATATAATATACGACATAAACATTCAAAGCCTATATAGAGTGCCAGGATTGAAAGACTTGCCGTTCTTCTGTAAGAACATTTAGACAAAATACAATACGAAATACTTTTTTAATTTATTAATTACTAGCGCCCGCTCCTGTTGGTCTTAGCGTGATAATATATAGCCTATGCTCTATAGCCTTCCTCGATAAATGGGCTATCTAGCACGGAAATAATTTTTCAAATCAGACCAGTAGTTCCTGAGATTAGCGCGTTCAAACAGCTTCTTCAGCTTTATAATATTTGTATAGATTTGTTACACACATACCCATATTATTATTTTTAATAGTTTCGTCTTTATCTTTCAATGCAATGTCATTAAGTTCACATTTTTCCTTTAAAGTATCGAGTTCTGTCTTCAACTTGTCCATACTGTCCTTTGCAATTTGTATTTCCGATTTGAGATCTTGTATTTCTTTCGCATTTCGTTCGATGACTTTCTCTTGTTCAAGCGCGATTGCAGTTCTACATAATAACTGAAAATATATTTAATTCTCAGTAATTTTTAGTGCAATGTACCGTTATGATACGATACAACGATACAATATTTCTTTAAAGTTTTAAGTATTTTTTTTATTTCATATACGACAGTAAAAAACAAACTTACCTTATCTTTCATTTCTATAATATCATTATTTTGTTTAGATATAATTTGGTTAGCTTTTAGCAATTGTTCCGATGTAGACTGCGCTGCTTCATTATTCCTATTAGCAAGTGATTCACTCAGTGATAACCGCCTTTCTAGACTGTTCTATAGTGCAAAAAATAATAATATTATTAACATTTTTCAGTTTGAGTTTGAGAATCCATTGAAATCTATTCAAGAGTTCAAATAACGGAATTTTACAGACAGCTTGCTTTACTTGCTACTTTCTACTTTATTATTATTAATTTTCATTAACATCAATTGGCAAAAATATACATGTTTTTAAGCATTTGCTTTACAATTCATACATACCTTTTCCAAACTCAGTGTTTGAACATTTTCACTTAATTCCTTGATCACATCTGAATTATCTTTGACATTCTGAAAATAAATACAAACTACTATATAAATTATAAAAGAATTATAAATACTTATCATATAGAAACAAAATTATATGTTTTCATAATCAATTCTCCCTAAGAAAAAACAAATAAAAAATAAAATTCAAATAAGTTTTTATAATTGATCTTGTTTAAATACCTTTTCTAAAGAGCCACACTTCATGTTCAACTGGTGAATTTGTTTCTCGCGTTCGTTAATTTCTCGTTCCAATGCAGTATTCTTTGCTGTCAGAGTGGTCACTTCTAGATGAAATTTTTGAACTTCCTTCTCTAAGTACATTGTTCTTTGCGTTTTGTCACTGTAAAAAATAATCTTGGCTTATAATGTAACTAAGTAAAATTCTGTACTACTTTCAAACTATAGTCTTACTATCAACATAATAGAATTTCTCTGATAATTTAATATTAACTTATTATTAAAAAAAACAATTCCCAATATATTTTGTGTCCATGATCATTTTTTTAACTAGACTAGACTAAAATCTAAATATATATTTTATCATCAAACTCATTAATTATATCACTGCCTCTGTTTATGTAATTCAAGAAATGTAAACAAAATATCTCACCTAACTTGACGTTCCATTTGCGATATAGTATCCCTCAACTGTCTGCAAGTTTGGCTCAACTCATCTATTTGTTTCTCTTTAACTGCTAAACTCTGTTGTGAACTTGCCAGGAAGTTCTTTGCATTTAGATCTGCTGCTTTTTGGAGTTGCAGTTTTTCCTATTTTATAAATGTTATATGAAAAAAAGAGCTTTTTACATAAGAAATAATAAATAAATCATGTATGTATTACATGTTATAATAGACAAAAGATACTTGTTAATATATATTTTTTGTTATCATTTAAAATAAATATTATAACGCTGAAGATTTGTTTGTTTGTTTAAATGCGCTAATCTCAAGAACTACTGGTCCGATTGGAAAAATTCTTTTGGTGTTGGATAGCCCACTATCGAGGAAGGCTATAGGCTATATATCATCACACTAAGACCAACAGAAGCGGAGCCACAAGGGTGAAACCGCGGGGATTCGCTAGTTTAAAATATAGGGAAAGTATAGCAACTCACATTTGAGTTACTACTAATAGTGTGTTAGTATTTGCTAGTTATTAAAGTGAAACTTTTATTACATCGTCTCAAACTTTTTGGTCTGTGTAGCGCATGTTGCGTGACGGTCAGCTGCCGAGTAGGTATAAAGCAGTGTTCGGAATCATTATCGTACAAATACGATAATTTTGTGCCTAAGTTTCACTTTTACCGTGGTTTCATAAAACCACACAACATTTTTTAATTTCTTAATATTTTTTTTTATAATAGGTAATATTAATATTTTACCTGTGCAAGCCTATCTTTCTCCTGTCTCAACGCTTCTTGATATTCACTCTCCCGTCTAAGTTTATCTTCTTCCATTTTTGCCAACGCTAATGTCATGTCATGGATTTTAACTTCCATTTTTGCACATCTATCATTCCATAATGCTTCACTACTTGAACTTGAACTTTTTAATGCTGATAGTGATTTCTAGAGTTTAAAAAACATATAACTGACTACAAATCAATGAAATGTGAAAGTTACAGCTAATAATGATGTTTTTGAGTTATTTATGAACTTTTTAATATAATATCTTAGGTACTACATGCAAAAATAAAAGCAAAAAAGTACCCTTAATACTAAGTAGAGAGTTATTAAGCCTTAAGGGAACATCAAGATAATATGTTTACAATTTTTTTATAAAAAAAATTTTAAGGTCTATTTGATTTTATTCAAAACAATAAATGAAATGATATTTGAGAATTAGATTATTATTATCATATATACATATACAAATAATGGTACAAATACAAATAATAAATGCAGTATACCTTTAAATCTGCAATAGTTTCAGCCATATGCTGTTTAACATCATCATCACATGCTGGTCCTGTCTTCAAACACAAATGGACAAGTCGCTTAAATTCATTATGTTCTACCACTTCAAAATGATATGTAACTGGGTTGATTTGATTCAATATAAGGAACCTGTAAATATTATTTAATTCCAGAACATATTGCATATATAAAAATTTATTTAATAGATTTATATCAAAATAATAAAGAAACTCGGAAGGATAGCTGCACAATAATATAACTCATAGTTAAAAAAGCTGTGTGACTATTTTCATAATATAATGAAAAAATCAAAGCTTCTTCATACAAATATAACATTCAAATCATATCTTACATGTTATTTGCAGTACATTGTTGCAGCAACCTCACTACTTGTGAGGGAAAGTTGTCAAAATCAATAAGTAGCCCTTGTTGCTTTTTTAATTCTTCATAGTCACAACGTGTAATTTGAATTCTACATAAAAACATTGGGTCCTCATCATCAGACAATGTTAATTTCTGTAATATAAGTAAGTAGTTGTTATATGAATTACAGTTTAATATACATCTAATACCTTCATTATGCGAGTAGCAAGTAGCTCACATTATAATGTACACGTACCAAGCAGTCTTTGTCAAATAGTTTATCAACAGAAATTGTTATGTCCTTCTTGTGCTCTTCAAAGCCTCTTTTGAACGATACATAGTATTTACCCTTGTGAAAACTTTTGCACAACATATTCATCTAATTATATTGTGTCAAAATAATAAAAGAAGAACGAATTAACTTTATTTTCGTAATAAAAATATAAAATGAAGGATAAGACGTGCGATTTATTTACTGTTTACATTCAAATTTAAAATTTAAATTTAATTTTGACAATTATTGACGTAGCATAACATTTGCAAACTCTATCGTCTATGTGCATTGTGCTGCTACAGATTAAGAAATCTAGACGAAGACAATAGTGCAAAAAAGGCACCAAAAAAACGGACCTGGAATAACGCTTTTTTATGTTCAGTAGTTTAAGAAATAAAAACAATAACACTATTAAGCATTAATTAATAATTAATTTTTAATAATGTAGTGTGTAACAATTTAAATTATAAATTCAACCTACTAATTATGCGTACTTATTAAATATAAGAATCGTTAATGATTTGTACTTAGCATTATTATAACTATAAATTATTCGAGCGCTAATTAATCCATAAAAGTTTCTTTGTTTATATATTACTGTGTACATATTACATACATCATACATAATAAATTACACAACATGATGAATCACAGTCATGATGATTTTTTCGTGATTCATAACTTGAACTTGACAATTGACATTAGTCTTTGTCTGTAGTCTGTGGAACCACTTTATCGTTTATCGTACCTATGTCGCAAAAGA
The DNA here is from genome assembly GCF_061535395.1 of Colias eurytheme. Classification (NCBI taxonomy): domain Eukaryota; kingdom Metazoa; phylum Arthropoda; class Insecta; order Lepidoptera; family Pieridae; genus Colias; species Colias eurytheme. The sequence continues at coordinate 2,967,251 of NC_142992.1, read as the reverse complement.
AAATATTTTTTTGTTTTTCCGCATTAATATACAGAATTATGAATTAAAACTTATTTAAAATATACGTGACAATTTTAGCGATAAGCAGAAAGTAAAATATTTAGTATGTGTTTAATTTATCAAAAGGTGTAGTGATTGTAAATAGTGATTTCTCTAAAATGCCATTCGATTTTTTATGTTGTGTGAGACCTGGAGTCGACGATATTGTTGAATTGGATTATTCTCATCAATCGTTAACCGATGTTCCCACTGATGTGTTTGTGTATGAAAGAACGTTAGAAACATTACTGTGCCAGTGCAATCGTATCACGGAGTTACCACGACAACTATTTATGTGCCATGGTCTTAAGTATTTGGATTTAAGTGATAATGAGCTTCAAGCTATACCCTCAGCCATATCTTCATTAGTAAATTTACAATATCTTAATGTAAGCAGAAATACTTTAGCATCTATACCAGAAAACATGAAAGCACTCAAACACCTTTCGTTTTTAGATCTCAGTGTAAATCCGTTAGAAAAATTGCCGGATACTATAACTAACCTTATAGCTTTACGTGAATTATATTTAAATGACACATACCTTGAATATCTCCCAGGAAATTTTGGGAGACTAGCCCATTTGCATATATTAGAATTAAGAGACAACTATCTTATGATTCTACCAAAGTCTCTATCAAGATCAACTGAACTTTTGAGATTAGATATTGGACAAAATGAATTTCAGCAATTTCCTGAGGTAATTGGTAGATTTCTAAAGCTTAAGGAACTGTGGATAGATGGCAACAGTTTTACAAATATAACATCTGTAATAAAACCTTTAGAAAACTTAATACACTTGGAAGCTAGTAATAATATGATAGAAGAATTAGCTCCTGAGATTGGATGTTGTTCGCAGCTACAGGATTTGTGTTTATCAATAAACAATTTGACACAGTTACCAGATAGTATTGGTAAGCTTAATAATTTAACATCCCTAAAATTGGATAATAATAGACTTTATTCCATACCAGAGAGTATAGGACAATTGAAAAATTTAGAGGAACTCATGTTAATGTGCAACTATTTGGATAATTTGCCATCATCAATTGGACTTCTAAGGAAATTGCAATATCTTAATGTTGATGAAAATATGATTAAGGCAATACCACCGGAAATTGGCAGCTGTAGTAAGCTATCAGTATTGTCACTGAGAGCTAATAAATTGACTAGAATTCCACCAGAAGTTGGTCATTTAACTGCATTAAGAGTTTTGAATTTAGTACGGAATTCCTTGAGTTACTTACCACAGTCATTGTTGAATTGTGAAAATTTAGTAGCCCTATGGCTATCTGAAAATCAAAGCAAACCCTTGGTCCCAATGCACTCTGAGATAGACCCGCACAGCTATGAACAAGTCCTTACCTGCTTTCTATTTCCCCAAGTGCCTTTGGAACCTATTGAGATAAAATCTGATAAAGACAAACCTGAAACTGGTGAAGTTCCAAATCCATCAAGACATATTAGCTTTGTTGATATGAAACCGACAGTAAAAATTCCAGAAAAAGGAAGTCAGCTAAGACGTGCCCCCACACCATACCCCAAAGAATTAAGAGCCATGGCAAAACATGCAAGGAATATTCACAAAGATGGAGCACAAGATATTACACCACCAATGCAAAATGCAGTACACATAAAGGCTGCCAAAATAACTCCAACTCTACAGCAAAGATTTGCATCTGATAATAAAAAAGTTGAAATGGAGAGTAACCATAAAGAAAATACAACAGTTGTGTCACAACAGGATCCTATGAATGTATCTGTTTATGATAATTTGCCTGTGGAAAATTCTTATGACAAGCCATTGGATCTTGCCCATGAGCAGGATACATATAAAAGTGTTGACCATGCTTTATATTCTGAAAACAATGTCAATGAAGCAAATGACTATAAGGATGATGATGTTAGTTCATACTCCTTAGCGACTACTCATTACAGTTTAAGTCAAAATGATAAATATGTGAGACAGGATATAACTAGAACAAGTTGTCCGATACAACAGAAAACTTATATAGAACATCAGAACTTTCAATCAAATTGTGAAAGAAGTTACAGAAATTGTTCTGAAGAACCTTGTGAACAAATTCAACGGTTGAGTCTAAGCTCCCAGGACAGACACCACTCTTGTGCGGAAGAGCCCTTATTAGCACCACATTACCAAGAAGTACCATATAACTCAAGATGCATGGTTGATAGCAAACTCCATTGTGACTCTACATATGCAACAAAAGAGCCATGTTACACTAGAAATGAGGAAAGTTACCATGATCCAGCATACAGAAGTGATACTTATACATGTCCAAAAGAGAAAATATATGGACGACAAAACTATGATGTTTTTAATTATCATCCAAATGTGACTCGTCAACTGCCAAGCCCTCGTTTACATACTGTAAGCCAAATTGTCAGTTCAACAACAATGCCAAATATAAGTCATTATAATAACATGTACTCTAGTCCGAGGGATGATTTACAATTTACAGCAGCGATGCATTCTACATCCTCACCAAATGCAAATCTATATGACGTATCTACAAGTCCCACATATGTAGCGACACAATCCCCTGAACTGTATTCACCTACGGGTCACACAAATGCAACTAATCCTTATCGGATGACGAATACTCCTTTAGTATCGGATGATGGAAGTTTTGGACATATTCAGCCAATGCTGGCTCAAAATGTGTATGATATATATGATGCGATTCCAGCATCTTCAAATGATCCAGGCATAATAAGTAATCGACATAGCCCAAATAATATGCCTGAAGCGACATATGTTAGGGGTCAACCACCTCCATACCACATTGCAGCTCCCTACACCAAACATGCACAATATTTCAATGGGACTGGTGGATAGCTATATACTTCCTACTGGGATAGAAGGTACTAATGACTCAGTGAAAACTTGGTTTGTGTTTTATAAATATTATATGAAGTTACATCCTCCACTTTGGATGTATGGTTTTATTGTGATATGATACATATATTATTATGTTAGTATTAATGTTTATATTAAAAGGATTATAAGGTGCTATGGGATGGAACATACTGGAACGTTATTCAAAAGGATATTTTTATGGGAATTATTTAAATGTGAAAATTAATGTATAAATTTGTAGGTACTTTCAAAGTACAATGTGTAACAACTATGTTGTTTCGTCATATTGTTTGTTAAAAATGTCTAAAAATTAAAATTTTATTGATGATATCATTGCTACTTGAATAGAAATGATGTATTAAATTTTAAAAGCAGCTTGAAAAAAAAATTATGATTGTATGTTTCATACAAATTACCAGTCATTAAAATTCATTTTTACGATTTAGATATAAGTTGAAAAAAAATATTTTGTTTACTAATTTCATAATAACTACTTAAATAAAAAAAGATGGGAAACATATTGATTAACAGTAAACTAAAAATAATCTGATGTTACTATATAAAAAAATGTTAATGTTTTGGTATTAACTATTAAATAATATTATTTTAGGTAATTACAAAATTTTATGTTTTTAAAGCTTGCTTAATAGCTATTTACTTATATTAAATTAATTAACTGAACTGCATCTTGATGTGTTAATGTATAAAACAAGGGCTAGAATTTTTAAAGTTTATTACTTACTATAAAGATAATATTTGCACAATATATATGTTTAATAATTATTATAAATTAGCATGTGTATTATTTGTTTAGCATATTTAAAATTATAATTAGTATGTAGGAGTATTTTAATGAACGTTATAAAAGTCACATTATACAATTTATGTACATATTGTTTTTATATCATGTATAATTCAAATTTGCTGGTTTCTTATTTTTTAAACAGGTGCTCATATCTATCAGTAATTTACCTTGTTCCGATTTGAAAAAAAAAATATAAACAAATTTGGGATTTACACTACGTTCCTATATATTTACAAATATGTATGTCTATATACGCGTTTTCTATTTTTCTACTATTGGTCTATTGAATTATTTTATTGCAATTATGATTATTGTGTCGTATCATTATTAGTTTTTATAATACATCTAAGAATGATTATTATCGTACCTATTTGAAAAATACCAAATTGAAAGTCGCAAAGAATTATTATTATTAGTTACCTAACTACTACGAGCGTATTATTATTTTGTAAAAAAAATGTAAAATAATCAAGTGTGCTTTAATTAAAATTTGTCTATTGCTTCCGCACGAAAATAATTAAAGCCATTAGTTGTATTTTAATGGTGCATTTACACAATTGCATGCGAATAACGAAAAGGCACGTGTAAACAGTGCATTCGCTATTCGCCTTGAGTTTCGCGTATTGCTGTCAAAGTGTCTACTTCGGTTTTTCGGTCTTGATATAAGGAAAAAGTGGTACGCGTACACATTAAACGAACATAGAGCTTAGAGCTAGAGCAAGAGCATTCTTTCGTGATATTTTAGTGCAAACGAAAACTCGTTATCAGTGGTGTTCAGTATATTAGATCATTGCATGATCTTTTCGGAACGCATTAAGAACAACGAAAGAATGCTCAACGCCTGTTTACACTAAAAAATTTACATAGTGGGGATATAAATGCATTGTAAGGTTTCGACAAATATATCGTCGATTGATGATGCAAATGGGTAACACGAATGTGTAAATGCACAATTTATATGTAAACGCTCCCTCGTACATTTTAAAGTAAACAGAACTATAATATAAGACCTTTTCCAGAAAACAGTTTATGACGTGATATTTGAGTTCCGTTTTTGTAAAGACCCGACAAATGAAACATTCTTGGGCACGCTTTAAATTCTTCTAATTTTATTTGCTTCGTACCTACTTATATTCTTGCATAATAAAAATAATAATTCATTAGGTAAATATTTTTCTATTAAGGAACGTGATTTATCTCACAAATCACAAAGATGATAGAATCTTAAAGACTTCACTGGATGAAGTTTGTATTCGAATTTATAAATTAGTTTGAAATAAAAATGGTTGCCTGTAAAGTCGGTTTTACGGGCGAAGATTTTACGTGACAACGTCTTTTTCTCGGTAGAATATTTATGTGCTGCGCGCGCGGCAGACCGCGGGCCTCTCTCTCGTTCGGTGACTCATCGTAACGTTACCGAGCGTTACACTTTTTCATAAGTGACTCCCAGTCGCAACCTAATTTAAGACGTTGTCACGTCAAAAAAAATTATGGAGAAAGTGGTCATGATGCAGTAAATTCACCTTGGCCCCAGATCAAAAGTTCAATACTATTTTCCGTTATTAATACCTAACATACCTAAATTTCTTTAAATTATCTTACCTAGGTCTATAATGTGTAAATTTACAGGGTTTTTACTTTCCCGAAAATCAAGTCCAAGCTGATTTAATTTTCTTTCTTTTATTTGTTTGTCCGTTCATACTCTTAAGATATATCTTCTTTACTTAAAAATGTTAACAAAACCTGTTCAAGTGTTGTTTGATATAGGTAGGTACTCGTGTGAAATAACTTTTTCGGGTATTTTTGTGACTACTCTAATTAGCTCTGATCGAAAAAAATAATATCTGGTACGAAACACAGACTGTAATATTCTGTATTTTTATATATCTGGTGGTGTATAAATAATACGATTTTTTGTAAATATATCTACATTTTCTATAGTTTGCAAACACATTGGCTCACAAAAAGTGCCAATAAACATTAAAATTATACCACCATCTTATTCATTACGTAACGGTAATAAAGCATTAGCAAAAAAAAAAATTGAAATGAAATTTTGATTTATAGCTGTTTTAATCATTTTATTTTAAAGTTCATCGGTAGAAACGGTAAAAAAATAATAAAAGTCAGACAATGCCTGAATAGTCTTAGTTTTAAACTTTCTCTGGCATAGGACGACTGGACGAGATACTTAAAAATAAAAAGTTCTTATTCCTTTTTTTTTTAATCAGCATTAAAAGATTTTTGCTCTTGATATGGAATCGAGAGCAAATCTTATACTTACTTCATTAAATGGAAACAGAATCCAACAATTATTAGTTTTTATGTGGACAGCTAATTAATCCTTATATTGCTCCTACACAAGGTAATAATTAGGGCATGCACCCGGGTTTACCCGGTTCCGAAAAACCCGGGTAAACCCGGGTTTTTTGATGATCTTGAGAACCGGGTCTGAATAGTATGAAACCCGGTTCTCCCGGTTCCGACCAAAATATTAAAATATAAAGTATTATTTATATTTTGCTGCATTATTTTAACAAATTTATTGTATCTGGCAACGTCAGACTCACGTGCATCGCGAATTTTCGTGCCACGCCTCAAACGTGGCTCCAATTGGTTGTCTAACTTTAGATGCTATAAGTTTCCTACGGTTGTATTACCAAAAAAAATTAGGCTTCGAAAATGACAAAAATTTGGCTACAGAAATATTTTTATTAGATTTCTCGTGAATTTGAAAAGCTGTTAATTTTACTGATTCATATTTAATGAACCAGTCATGTTTTTGTTTTTTGGTATCAAGCTGAAATTTATATCGAATACTCAAGTCTTCGGTCCCTTTTATGTGAAAAAGTCGAACTCACAAGCCAACGCATCAAAAGATACAGCCGTAAATGCTGAAAATTTTCGAAAATTTCGACATTCGCATGGGAATCAAAACCTACAGCTGGGTACTTTTCATGTTTTTATGTGATATTATGATAACAAGAGCGCCGAGACAACCGTCAAAACGCTAAGGAATAGAATACGCTATCGATACAAATTGACATAAGCGTATGATGTTTTCCCTAAGGATTCGGTCACACTACCAACGACGACGACGACCACGAACAAAATTTTCATCCAGTCGAAATTAAATAAATTGTGCAAAACACAATAAAAAAAATTTTTTCGAGATCAATGGATAAAAAAATAGGTTTTTCGTAGAAACGGTAGCTCCTAGGAAAAAATGTATTGAACCTTTTTTATAGATAATTTTATGATATACAATTTTGGTTCCAGGTGATTGTATGATAAACTTACCGTCTCGGCGAAAATCGCAAAAAAAAAACTATTTTTTTATTAATTGACCTCGAATTAATTTTTTTCCGAGTACCGTAATGACGGGAGATTTAAATATTTTATTTTGAATAAATTTTGGCAAGATTTGAATTTTGGTCCTGGTCGACATCGTCGTTGGTAGTGTGACCAAAATATCATGAGCTTATGTCAATAATTAGCGTTAGCAATTTCTATTCCTCGGCGATACTAACGTTTGACTAAGGGCCAAGGTACTTTTATAAGACTGATAAATAAAGAGAAGTATTTAAATTTTGTTTCTTTATTAATTTAATAAAATAAGACACAAGCCGCGTAAAATAAAGGCCTATCAGGTACTTTTACAGTTACGTTTGTTTAATTTCGTATTTTTTCCGAAGTATTATAAAAGAACCGGGTAACCCGGTTCTACCCGGTTCTGAGCTCGATTTGGAACCGGGTTTCAGAAACTTGGAACCGGATCCGGTTCTGCATGCCCTAGTAATAATACGTTTTGAACGTGCTATAGGCGAAATCTTTTATCTTATTTACAGATGTATAAAATTTCTAAGTCTTGTTTGCTTTGACCATAAGAAATAAGCATTTCTCAATTCTTACAAAAGTACGCCAAAAATCAAAATGTCACATCTCTTAAAGACTGAAAACATAAACATATCATTTAGCTGCGTATTTAATTTACCGTTTAATTATATTAATTGCTTAATTCCATAATCTACTGTACCTACTATTTAATAATAATATACCTAACTTAAGTCTACGCTTTTTTGCTATTTATTTAAATTTATTTTTGTACAAGCTGTTTTAGGTATCTCCTAAATAATGAAACTCTAAAATTTTCGTCCAATGTTTCCGCCCACTTCATATCACAATTATTTTTATTTTTTGCCAATGATTTTGTTAAATATCGACTCTCACTTTGTGACTGAATGTAATATTTTTATGCTTCTGAATAATAATTATTCCTGTTGTTTTGTATAATAATTATTATTATTATAATATAACGTGATTGCAAATGTGTAATGTATGTATATAGATTTTATAGTTATGTAATTAAAATGGCAATAAGTGTTTAGCGAATTTAATATTATTATCAAATGTTGCCCCTTTATTTTTATATTTATTGCCAAAAACCTATATTATGTTAATAGGTGGAACTATGTTTTATAGAGAGAAGGTTAAAATATAATGCACATATTGATTAGGACTAATAATATTTGATATGATAAATTAATATTAAATTAATTTATACGTACTGTAACAATTATTACTGAATGATCATACCATACAGAAATATGTAAAGATTTGAATTGTGAATTTATGATAAAATTATCTATGATTGTAACATACGTAAAATACAGGGACATCACAAACGTACAAAATCTAAAATAAACATTAATTATCTTGACTTTTATGCGGAAGGAGAATTTGTAGACTACAAGCCGGTATGTGAAAAAATATGGGTCATTTGAACCACCAGGTGACCTATCTAGAACGATAGAAGAGCATAAAATAATAAGATTCAGCACTATGCCGTCACTTGTAAGCTGTCCAACTGAGTGCAGATGAGAATTCGAAAGTACAGGTAGACTCGGTAAATTTTGGTCATATATTTTTGTACGGCATTCTTAACCACCGATAGATCCATTAAAAATAATAAGAAAACGCTCAGTGCCGTACAAAAATGGTGGTCCACCAAGTCAAAATTTTTATCTAATTTCCGAGTGTTACCGGGGTAAATTTGATAATTTGACCATGTACGGCATCTGTGTCATACAAAAATATATGACCAAAATTTACCGAGTCTACCTGTACTTTCGAATTCTCATCTGCACTCAGTTGGACAGCTTAGGTACAAGTGACGGCATAGTGCTGAATCTTATTATTTTATGCTCTTCTATCGTTCTAGATAGGTTACCTGGTGGTTCCAGACCCATATTTTTTCCTATACCGGCTTGTAGTCTGTTGTACAAGTTATCGAATTATTTATTACATTATAAGAGCACAATTATTAACATTGTTAAACTGTATTTTATAGAGAAAAGGTGAAAAGACCCGTCTCGGTAATAGAACATTTCTCGCGCTGTGGGTTAATGTTATTTGGTATATTGTACAAGTAATTATGTGAACAAAAAGTAGCCCTGCCATAAATCACGGCTTGAGCATTTCTGCGTGTCCTACTTTTGCCATTAGCCATAGAACGTGTGCTACGTTCACACTGCCAGAAGGCAAAAACATATATCTTCATCAGCCAAGCCCATTCAATATCATGTACTTGTGTACGGTGTCTGACTTTCTAGTCTATGAAATGTGCGCGGGCTTATTTCAAGTCTATTGTGGGTACTGGGTGCAGAATTATATGACTCGAGTAATAAATACGTTACGTGGCTCTGATATTTCTGTTGTGTAAATAAGTAGATATATTGTTTTCTGTCTGTGTTAATAAGTGCAGTAGTCTGCAGACTTTGTGCAGCCACTTGGCACAGTATAGGCGGGTTGGCGCCAATCCCTAGTTCTCTTATTATAGCAAATAGTTCGCAGACACATGGTTATAGATCCATGAAAAGAGAAAACCAATAGATTCGTTAGCGCTTAAGAATGTTTATTTTATGTACTTAAATGAGAACAAAATATGTTTTGTCGAAATTTAAATAGTTCAATTGAATTTGTAGGGTCGCAATAAAGTGTTTGACATAGATTAATTGTTTTATTATTTTCCTCGTTATTCTTGTTTATATGTCTTTTTAACTAGATGTAATCATATTAAAACTAGATGTAATCTTATTAAAATTGTGCATAATTTAAATTTTATGATTACTTACGTTAATAAGTTCACTTCAAACAATATTCATACGTAAAATCTTAGATTATATATATACAGCTGTAGTGAGTAGTAAGTATAAAATATACTCTAACTTCTAAGCGTAAAATGATTTATTGCGCCTTGTTCGTTCTCTCGTAAAACAGGTCCAGCCGTTTTAAATATAATGCCGGGTCCAGACTGGTGAAACGTAACATGCAATGTAACATTCTGCCTTTCATTGCATGTTCGCTGCTGGTGTGGACGCATAGCGCTCTCATAACGCGCATTCACTACGAACCTCCCGTAGTCGTGTTCCTTGCCCCTTTGTGTTCGTCGAAAAACCGACAAATTTCGGATCGCTCCGCGCGCGGCTTGTAATGCTCGTAGCATGCGCGTGTAATGCACAATTCGCGCGCGCAAGACGTCCAAACTATGAGAAATTGTTACAAAGTGTGTTACCTTTCATGATACATTGCAGCAATGTGGACGGTGAATTCTTTCATTGCATGTTACATTGCATGTTACGTTTCACCAGTCTGGACCCGGCATTACAGGGTCTTAAGTAGATTTCGATAAATGGCTTTAAATTAAACTACATAATATAACTACTTATAGATAAAAGAAAGTTCCTACTTTTTTCAATACCGCAGGGTGCACTTCGTAGTCCCCTCACAGCCCCCTTAAATAATTATATTATGACGGTTGTTGTCATGATTGTTGTTGTTTTTTTTAGGATTTTATTTCTTACTAGCGGTCCGCCCCGGCTTCGCCCGTGGTACATATTTCGCAATAAAAAGTAGCCTATGTAAGTACTTTCTCGGGTATCAGAATATCTCCATAACAAATTTCATGCAAATTGGTTCAGTAGTTCAGGCGTGATTGAGTAACAGACAGACAGACAGAGTTACTTTCGCATTTATAATATTAAGTATGGATATAAAAATTGATTCTTGTAGAATACTCTACTGTTAATAACAAATTCGAACTACTACTACTACTACTACTACTAAAATAATGCTCTTCATCCTATCCCTTTTATTCTAAAATGTCAACCTTTGCCTTTTTCATTATTTATGCGGGTTGACCCATCATGTGATTTCCATAAATGCTGCCACGTAGGTTTAATTCTCTTGTTTTTCACTTCTCGTAAAGTTATGTTATCTAATTACCATACCCATTATACCGAATACTTAACTACATAATATGACATGTGCTTAACTATTATACAAGGTATAGCAATATTTACACGTGCCTCGTTGACACACCCATTTCGCTTGCTCATAAAATTAGTTCAGCGGTTGTAGGTCAACAAATAACGATCTGTCATTAAGTAGCAACAGGTACATTGAAGTACCTAGCTGCTTGAACGTATTTTCACTTCATTTCAGCGGAAATTAAATTTAACACGGGGTATATACCTTTTTTTTTTTTTTTTTTTTTTAAGTGGGGAAATCTTGCATAGATACCCACGGCCTCCGGGGAAGGGGCCGTGGGTTATGTCGGATTCCTACCGACCAAAACCCCACTGTGTTCCGTCAAGCCGCATCAACGACGGGGCCACGGGTATGGTAGAATTCTTCCGTGACCCCGTCAGCGGCTGCCCGTCGCCGGGCCAAAACAAATTGTGAGCCAACCAGCTCTAACCTCATGGGGCGGCGTGAGCGGAACACGTCTCACGCCACCACGGGGTATATACCTAGTAATATATGTATTTGAAAATGCAAAAAATCTTGATCTAGGTATTATATTTTTAACTACGTCCATGGGCTTAAAATTTTGTAGAAGTTAAAGTAGGTAGGTAAAATAATGATGTGGATTCTATTCATTATTTTCAAAATCTTTTTCTCGTTTTCTATTGCTCTTGAAATTATTATGACCTGAATAAATAGATTTTGTAGCTACAGTAGAACAAAGTCGTTGGATGTAGTACGCCATGGTTTTAGACCGTCCTTCGTCTTTATACAATTTAGCTTTCATTATTTTAAAATTGTACCTAAGTACACTACTGTGACAAATTGATTGCCTTTGTTCATTGGTCGCGCGTGGATGTTCGTAGGTACTATTTGGCTACATTTTATGAGCTCCAAGCACTTATAAACCCACTTATCAATCATTATATAGTATGTATTATGTACACTGTACGCCTACGAAGGCTCTATGCTTAGTAAGATAATGGTATTTCTCTACGTCACCTGGTACGTAAATACGTACCTACCGAATATAAATTATCAAGACTCAAATAACTAGGTACCTACAGAGCTAGAGGTGCGTGGGATAAGTATTTTTCGTTGTTACCTACGCTGATTGATTTTTGAAGCCATATTATAATTATTTAAAGCCCAACACTAAATTATTAAATATACTAATCCTATCTGATAACAACATAAACGATTCTGATGGTCATAATAATATGTCCATGATTCCAATAACAGAATAGCTTATAGCAACAGCCTATACTTACTGCATACTCTTAGCAAAAGACCTCGTTTTAATTGCAACTCTATTTTTTTTTTACCACAGAATAATAAGCTTGTTAAAGCTCGTATCATTCTATCTTGAGTCTTGACGATTAATGTTTAACAGAAACCTAGTATAAGGTACTAGTCAACGTCTTTTTCATAACTACTACTAGTTACTATAACTATTTATCGAAGATACTTTGGCAGTAAAATAACGGTAAGTGTACAAGGTGGGTAGGTACTAATTAGTCTTGTAAAATGTCTCATTCAAGGAAAACCAACTAATGGTTTGCTGATACCTATAACCAAGTTTATTTGTGATATTTTCCTTTCAGGTGAATATTATCGCTTTGCCATAAATATAATTAACTAGCGGTCCGCCCCGGCTTCGCCCGTGGTACAATATTTACGTTTTCTCTACATAAAAACCATCCTCGTACTTCAAGGAATATAATAAAAAAAGAATTATCGAAATCGGTTCAGCCGTTCTCGAGTTATGCGCTTACCAACACATTTTGCGATTCATTTTTATATATAAGAAGATTATTAAATTCAAGCTGACGGAATCGAATCTAAGACATACAGCATTTCAATTATCACATGTTAGGTACTACCGGCGAGCAACCATATTTATATACGACCTACTCTTCTTACCAATTAATAAATTTAACATAACTTCTGTTGCTCGTATTGGAGAGCAAATTTAATCAAGCATTGAAAGTCCCAAAAGTATTTCAAGAATGCAATATGCCCACGTACTTTTCTAATAAAGTTGCGTTCATATCGATCCATTGCGCGCGCCGGCTTCTCCCTTATCTCATTCCTTGGAAGCATTACAAATAACGTCAGCTGGTCATAGGAAATCTAGGTAATGGAAATATCTATTTCCCCAATACAAGCATAGTCATAACTGTGGAGTTTCTAAATAAGTGTGAAGTTCTGAATAGTTTGTTAAGCTATAAGTGTTAAAAGGATATTTCGATTCTTGCAACCAAAATGCCTGGGGCAAGGCATAAAATCCTGGGGCATGTCCTCTCAGGATTTTGCCACAAGATGAATAGACGCAAACCTATTTATGGGGATTCCCTGGATACACCATTGAATCGATGTCTCACGACATTTGATATTACCCTGTTAGGTAAGTAATTTTTTTTTCATTTTCTCACCTGCTTGTGTAAGTTAAGGAATAGTAGACAATTTATTTATTTTATTACTAACTGCTCCAGCAGATGTTGTCCTGCCTCATTGCCCTGTAAAAAGTATTGCCGAATTGGTCGAGCCGTTCCTCAGTTTTACACATAGCAATACAGTTGGCGATTCATTTTATTGATATGGATTTATACATTTTTATGCAGAACAAATAGATAAATACTGCTCGCTACTGCTAGCTCTAGCTCTACATTGTTTTTCTTCATAAAAATATGTAATTTCAAAGTTGTTTTAGTACCTAGTTGACTTTCTTATCATTATCATAAAATGAAATAAAACTATGTATGAAAAGCAATTTATTAACCAGTACATACAACCTAGTTACTCCTAAAAAATTGTTACAGGTATAGGACATATGGTCGGTGCTGGTATATACGTTTTAACGGGCACAGTCGCTCGTCATATGGCTGGTCCAGCCACAGCATTGAGTTTTCTATTAGCAGGAATAACATCGACTCTTGCTGCTTTATGTTACGCTGAATTTGGCACAAGAATACCCAGAGCTGGTAGCGCGTATGCCTATACGTATGTGAGCATTGGTGAATTCTGGGCTTTTATAATTGGTTGGAACATTGTACTTGAATACATGATTGGTAAGTTGTTTATATGTGTATTTAGGTACAATTATTTTCTATTATAATAAATCACATTATAGAATATCACTAAGCAATGCATCTATCTTTTCAGGTGCTGCATCAGTAGCTAGAGCGTGGTCAGGTTATCTCGATGCTATGTTAGACGGAGCGATTAGCAATGCTACTATATCAGTTACTGGCGAACTTCATGAAACTCTCTTGAGTAGATATCCCGATGTTTTAGCCTTTCTCATTTGTATTATAGCGTCACTTATTCTCGCAGTTGGAGTAAAAACTTCAGCCTACATCAACAACGGTCTAACAATTCTTAATCTGCTGGTCATATCTCTCGTAATATTCCTTGGATTTTACTATGCTGATATTAGCAATTGGTCGTCAAAGCACGGTGGTTTCATGCCTTACGGTTTGAGTGGAGTTTTAACAGGAGCTGCTACATGTTTCTATGCGTTTGTTGGATTTGATAGTATATCGGCTTCCAGCGAAGAGGCAAAGGACCCTTCTCGATCTATTCCAACTGCAACAATTTTATCGATGGCTGTTGTTGGAATAGGATACATCCTCGTTGCTATTTCTTTAACATTGATGGTCCCGTATAATACAATTAATCCCGAAGCCGCATTACCAGCAGCTTTGGGTGCCGTTCACGCAGATTGGGCTAAGTATGCAGTCGCTGTTGGAGCAGTGTGCGGAATGACTACAACTCTGTTAGGTTCTCTATTCTCCCTCCCTCGCTGTTTATATGCGATGTCGGCTGATGGCTTGTTATTCGGATTTCTCAGTGATATTAGTAACAAATCGCAAATACCGATTTCCAATCTCATTATATCGGGATTTTCGTCAGCACTTATTGCTTTATTGTTCGATCTAGAAAAGCTGGTTGAGTTTATGTCTATTGGTACATTGTTGGCATATACTATTGTGAGTGCAGCCGTTATTATTCTACGCTATCGGCCAGCTCCTCCTGCTGAGGATAAGGACTTTGGAATACCACAATTAGAGTCACCTGGAGACCGGGAAGATAGTTCAGCAACAGGAACGCCAGGAACGGATGCAGGATCATCTTCATCGGAGGTATACCTAAAACAAAAGTAGTAGTTGAAAATTTGCTACATTAAATGATCATAGTTAATAAATATGTAGACTTTTAGGTAGAATATTTCATGTATTTCTGTTGAAAAGTCAAACATAAATGTGCCATTAATATATTGCAGATGTTCGAAGCTTTGACTGTTGGTCGTTTACGGCCACAATACGCATGGTTAGAGCCCCTCGTTGGAGGTAGAGCGCCTGGCAGTGCGGTCACCAGTTGCGTCTATGTGTTTGCGTTAGCTGCTGCAGCTCTCAGCGCCCACAACCTATTGACTAAACCTACTATCGTTTGGATGATTGTACCAGATATCGTGCTTAGCTTAGTGATCGTTGGATGTAAGTATATTTGTCTTGACAATCAATGTACGTACATAGTGTGAAATACAAATAAGGCGAAATTAATGGTCATATTATTATATAGGTATCTAGAATTACTCACGTGCTTTTGTCCTTTCAAACAATACATCTGTATGTTTTGTGTGGTCACGAACAAAAACCGTCAATTTGTCACGTATACCTACAATATTGATTATACAAATTTGAGAAGGAAATGGTAGGTAATATAATGTTTCAGACACCCTGAAATCTGGGAAATTTCACTGAGAAGGTATATAAACTAACAGTGAACATTACATACCTACAAGATTTAACTAGATAATTCAGTGTAGTTTAATAAAATATTTGAGTTGTTGACGACGTTTTTAAGACGATACACAAAAAAAAATCTACTGCTTGGCGGGCGGAGTCTAATAGCTCGCTATTGCGAACGCGGGTGTGCGCGAAGTCATTCTTGCAAACTCGCCGCGCTGCCGCTGGCCGACTCGGGACAAACATGTATGGAGTCGTCATACAGTTATAATATTCTTATACATATATTTAATTGTTGATTTATTGGTTTTATTTTCTTGCTTATAAACAAATAATCTTCTTTTTAACAACTACTTAGACATTATTAATAATTATTATTATTTCGTAATGTTTACTTTATTACAAAATAATACAGGTTATAAATAATCTTTAAAATAACAAAAAATATTGTTACTCTGAAAAAATGAAATGGTACTGAAATGGATTTAGATAGAATTTGATGCTGACGTAGATATTACATCATGCCCAGAAATGAAAGGTAATATTTCTGAAAGAAGTTATAAACCCTAATTCTTCTCAGTCAAAGTCAAGAGTGGAAGATATCACTAATACAGTAAAACTGATGCGAAACTTTGGATGTTAATTTGTATATTTTTTTGTTAGTTGTTACTTAATCACGTCAAGACTACATTACCAATTTTGATAAAATATAGCTAATTGCCTGGATTTACACATAGGATACTTTTTATCCGAACTGAACACTTCTGTGGGATAAGACAGGATTCACGATATAATCTAATTCCACGCGGGCAAAGCCGCGGTCGGTTGATATTTTTTTAAATAAAAAAATTGTTTAAAAAAAACACAAAATATATTGACGCATGTATTTATTTTTTGCACTCTATTATAATTGTAATTATTCATTACAAATAATCAAAATAAAATAGCCAGAACAAAGTTAGGCCCTGGTAGGGTAGATAGGCAGGTACAGCAATGTGAGACGAACACTGGCTTATTTATACCAATAATAATGTATTATAAACATTAAATTAAGTTTACTTTCTAACAACAAAAATACATAATATTAGCTAATGTGAAAGCGAATCAACCAATCATCCCACAAAAATGAAATGTGCACACAAATATTCATCCAAATCGGTTCATGTCATTAGGAGGAGTGACTGCAGCGCCATCTTCCGGGCCCAATTGTGTTTCCAGATCACCCAGGAACTCAATTTAATATACTTACACAAAATTTTTCGAAATGAAAACTCACATTACTATGTAAATATGAATATAAACCTGTTTCATTACTAAGCAATTTCCCGCACAGGTGTAGTAAGTATAAATGAAATAAATATCAACATCAAATTCTTTATACAACATACTTATCTACCACCTTCTAAGAAATGTAATTCTTGAAATTATTTCGTATTTTTTTTAAATATAATACTACTCCAATGAGCTCCTGTTCCATATTATGTCCGCCATACTTCCACTAAGTTCACCATGATTTTTTATTTCTTTGCACTTTGTTGCTTTTTGCTAAAAATGGAATCATGCGATAAAACCAGTAGAGCTTTGATAACATACATTTTTGACTGAATAAAGGTACTTACGAAGGAGTGGATTCACATTGTGAACAATCAGTGGGTTTATTTTCCTTCTGGATTCCGGATTTCTGAACAGATTATTTATGCTATAAATGAAAAAATCTTACACATTCGTTATGTACTTAAAACAGGGGTACATATCAAACATCGTCTATAATACAATTATCATCAAATTTAAAATAAAACCAACTTACTTCATTAATTTGTTCCAATTGTAAGCATTCTTTTTCCTCCAACCTTTATGTTTCTTCTTCTTATTTTCTTTATTGTCCCCATTTGTCTCATTTTGTCTTATCGTGTTGTCACCCTTTTTTACGATTGCGCGAGCGACACAAGTTCCCCGTGTGACGGCCGTAGCGGGAATGACTCGTGCAGCGATCGGGGTAGGAAGGTACAGGGCGGCTCTCGCTATATTGGCTGGTCGCGCGCTAATTTCAAGTATTTCTTGTTTATTTCAAAACCATCGCATATTTCAAAATTCTAAATCGGTAGACGTATAGGTTGTATATTTTATAGTTAATATCCAAAAAGTCGTAACTTTACGTTTGTTATTTTGAAGATGCCAGAGATTAAAAAAAAATAACAATGATAACTTTGTATTTTTTTTCTATCGAGAAAATATCATGGAATCATGTTTCTAAAACGGTAGACGTATTGTGTTACTATTGAACTTTCTTGTCAAGAATTTTCATCACGACAACTTTAATAATATAAAAATTACGAAGGTTTGAAAAGGGCCGTAAATGTTAGAAAAATTAATTCATCACCTTAAGCTAAGTTTTTAAGTGATCGTTTACCACTTAAAAATGTATCAATAACTTTTTTTTATTCCAGGTCTATTTATTATCTGGGCACACCAGCAGAGTCCGATGTGTCTGCCGTTCCGAGTTCCCTATGTACCGCTGTTGCCGGCCGCAAGCGTTATGTTGAATATCGAGCTAATGATCAACCTTAATGCTCTCACTTGGGCTAGATTTGCTATTTGGATGACTTTTGGTAAGATTTTCATTAGTATCCTCATAGAATTTGCATACTACATATTTTATAGTTACTTATTTATTTATAACAAAACGGAAATAAACTAAAGATATGATAGAAAATTATAAATCGCGTAAAAACTATAAGTATGATTGCAATCGATACCGCCTTCGAAAAGCTATCACTCTTCTGGCAAATTTACAAACAGTTCTTCACCTTCCAGGCCTATTACTCTACTTCCTGTACGGCATCCACCACAGCAAGCTCGGAGAAGGTGTAGCAGGTCTCCTCTCCCGGTCCAATAGTAACTCGCACGCGGGTTGGGGCGCGGTTGACAAGACTAGCACCCTCGCGCGTCGAGTTGGACGTCTCGGCCGCGGCAGTAGAAGCGACGACCGTAAACCTATTATATGCGACGACGAACTCGCTAGGAGAGATCCGTGATTTTAAACTATTTCAAACAGAAGGTCTATGAAGCAGCTTCTGTTGTTTTTCGATGCGGTGTGTAGGATAACTGTTCATAAATTACTAGAGCAATTAAAATGGAATGGCCATGTTTCTTACAGATTAATTGATATTGATTTATTGATAGATTTTTGTGTATAGAGGCGAAAAGCTTTGTGCTAACAGATATTTTATACTACATATTAGGTACCTACCTACGTCAAGCAAGAGAGATTACTGATTTTTTTCTAACAACATCAAAAACACGTTTTCATGTTTGATATTACATACACAATGTCTATGAAGTCGTTCAGCTTTTGCTATTTGTAGTAGTGTATGAGTTGTCCATCAGATTATTAGAATATAAAAATATACTCAAGAAAAGTTCGCACAAAGAGAAATCTCATCGCACATTTTTATATATACAGTTTTCACAAAAAAGTTGTTTAACATTTTGTGAATAGCTTTTCCTATTATATTAATGTAATGTGTATAGGACGGGTTTTAGGGGCATTTTAGGAAACCGCCTTTATAACACCAACCACCTTTACCGATGTGATTGTATTGGTACATAGCGTGATTGAGGAATAGATTATAGATTTTTTTTAGCTTTTTCTAGTGTGCCATCTCCCTCACGTATGGACTTAGGACTATGGTATGGTTTGGCAAAAATATTAGAAACATAAATAAAAATTTGTCCACCAATGTTGCAATGCCACAGATACCTTATATAATACAATACTAAAACCTAACCTACTATTCTTCAGTCCTCCTTCTACTTCTTCAACCTCCTGGGGTTAAGTTTTTTTTTGTCAAACTGTATCATATTTTTTCATAAGTTATATGTGTTAATGTAACAGTGCATACTTGTATACAATATGTACGCGCCATAGAAATCTAAATAACAAGACACTAGAAGTCGTAAGCGCGCGTGACCTTGTCGCCACTCAGGTGACTTTCACATCACCAGCTGTGCCACCAGTGTGTTCGTCACAGTTCAGTTGCTCTGGAGACGTATGTGTGTAAACATGGTGTGTTTCAGCATTTCCCATTGCGGAAATTCTTCCACAAGTTGTAATTATACTAATAAAGGAATAATATTTCATCGGTAAATATTTTTTTTTAGAAATAATGCCGTTTTTCCTTAAAATTATAGAATATTTACAAGTATTACGAGTGTCACCATAGTAATCGAAATAACAATGAATGACACAGTCGAGCATTCTTTTTATCACGTTTAACACAAATTTCAACCTTATTGGAGCAAAAATAAACAAAACGTCTCATATACTTAGGGATGTTATTCTAAAATAAACCGTAAATTCGTGCGTTAGGATACATATTAAAAAGCTTAATTTAATATTTAAGTTAGTTTTCACTAAAATCAAGCTGTCCAATAAAAGGCATAGTTTACTTGTGTGTACTGTTTAGCTATCGGTTTAAATGTGTTGATTTTGGCGACAGCGGTTTTCATACGAATTATGACATTATAGCACTTCTATGTGTCTTGTTATTTAGATTTCTATGGTACGCGCTTTACATTGTTCCTATATTATTATTTTGAGTACATTTAAACGCTTTTGCAGCGAAAACAACTATTTAATGATATTTATTAAATTGTTTTTGTTATAATTTGGGTAACTAAATGTTTTATAGTGAAATTATTATAAAGTAATATTTTAAAGAATTTATTATATCACTATAATTTACATATTGTTGCTTATTTATAATACACATAGGTATACTTAACTGTACTCACACGTTATCAATTCATTATTTTATTATAGACTATAACTTACAAAAATCTGAAGGTATCAATGTAATATTAAAAACAACATAAATAATATACTTATACAAGACAATACAATTATTTGTTTACAAATAGAATTGCTATAATATTATGTACTTCCATTATTAAAAAAAAAGCTGTGTAGTCACAAAGAATCTTATTTGAGCATATATTTTTATTTATAGGAATGTTCACTGAAACTATTCAATTATATGTTAATGTTGTTGTATAGTCTTTTAATTATGTATATGGTAAGATGTTGATGTGTAAATAAACAAATTATAATCGTGGCTATATATGTCTTTTATTTCGTGTGCCTTTGGTCTTATATTTTTTGTCAATTTACAATCATTGCCAGTATAAAAACAAAAAATTTCATATACAATAACTACAAAGTAGTATGATTTTATTATGTAGAAAAAAAAAAACTGATGTCACATTTCACAATCTGCATTTATTTACTTAAATAAAAATATTATACTAAACAAATATCATAACTCGTGATCCGGGCTTAAAACTATAAAATTAATAATTTATAAAATTTTGCTAATAAATATAATGTGCATTGCACTCTTATCGACCTTAAATATTGAAGTTGGTTTATTTTGTCTGATAAAGGGCTGATAGACGTAGGATTTAAAATCGCGGTTTTGAAGTTCGCGTACTTACTCGGCTCGACGTCGGTGACACACGTAGAGCTTGGTCAGTAGCTTCTCACGTGGCACCGATATCGGACGTTACTTTGTCATTAACAGAGGGAATTTTATGTTATTCAGGAATTATATTATATTATATCCATAAAACTAAAAGCAGAAGACGAAAGCGGCAAAAGTGGGTGAAAAACTGGCTTTCAAAAAAGAGCGTTTACCTCACGTAAATTTGGTGAAGTAGCTAAAACGTGAAGAGAAGGAAGACTTGCAAAATTGTTTGAGGATGCCTGAGCCGTTATATGATGAACTTTTGCACTTAATAACACCTATTATAGCTAGACAGGCTAGGCTCGCGGCTCCCGGAGATGACACACGTGCGAGTGAAGGCGGGTTACGAGTAAAATTTCAAACATGTTTAATCGTCAACGAACTTACTCGACGGCTTTTAAGTATGCGTACTTGGGGTGATACACGAGCGAAAAAGGTCGTCGAGCCACAAGTTCGCGTACTTACTCGTACCTACGTCTATCAGCCCTTTTACAGTTTACAGAAATGCTTCTTATGGCTGAGACATTTAAAAATGTTCTAGAACATTCGAGATATTTACAGCTTAATATCTGAGACACATTCAAATTTTAGGTACCATACTACCATAGAAACATTTAATTAAATCTTGTGAAAAATTATAGAATTATAAACCTTACTGTATAATATGTAAGATTAATTATTATTTACATTCAAGATTTGTTTTGAAATGGAATGGATATTTCAAATGCGGATATACATATATTATTACTACTGTTCCAAATATACAAGTTCTACATAGAAATTTCGTAACTATACTAGGTGTTATAAGGTCAGTCAGAAAACCATACTATACAAAGTATAATTGACTCTATAATTTGTTTTCAATTTTAAACTATTTTATAGTTTATATTATTGTCAAAAGAAATTAAACTGCAAGTTTACAAATAGGCATAATCCAAAGAGGTCACATTATTACGAACTCCATACTAGATACTTTTTTTCTTTAAAAAGAGGCGGGAAACAGCAAATGATCTTGTCAATTTGAAAATGCACGAGTTGCACGACGATTCAATATTATGAATTCTACCCTTATTTTTAGTGAACAAATTTTTGTGCGTCAAATTATCCGATATTTTTTATAAATATTTAGATTACATAAGTGAAGTGTTAATTTATGTAAGATATTACTTAATTATAAACACAACAGTGGTAAAATTTCGTATTTATAGCGGTGTATTATATGTTCTAATTATACCCACACATAAAATAAATATTCAGATATTATTTATGTAGATTTCGTATCTATACGGTAAACAGAATAAAGAGTCCTTAAATTTAAAATTCAATAAAACAACCTACAAATTAACTAAAATTTAGCGCGAGTTCGACTCGCATACCTTATCTTCTTATATATAAAAATGAATCGCAAAATGTGTTGGTAAGCGCATAACTCGAGAACGGCTGAACCGATTTCGATAATTCTTTTTTTATTATATTCCTTGAAGTACGAGGATGGTTTTTATGTAGAGAAAACGTAAATATGTACCACGGGCGAAGCCGGGGCGGACCGCTAGTACATAATATAAACTAATCATAAACATCAAATATCTCACAAATTTGCAAGAGAAATTAGAATTTTAACATTTAGCCTACTAGATTTTAGGCTTACTACTTAAATGTCCGAATCATCGAATAAAAATTCGAACCAACAGTTGGCTAAAATTAGCCTCCTTTTGGAGGATTACTAAGAAAGCATGGTGGTACATTTAGCCTCAAACATAAAGCACCTCAGAATGGTCATACCTTTAAGCCATTTCGTCATACATCTTATATATAAAATTCTCGTGTCACAATGTTAGTCTGCATACTCCTCCGAAACGGGTGGACCGATTCTCATGAAATTTTCTGTGCATATCGGGTAAGTCTGAGAATCGGCCAACATCTATTTTTCATATGTACCACGGGCGAAGCCGGGGCGGACCGCTAGTATTACTATATATTGAAATTTATTACCATAAAAAAGCCACAGAGAATCGATTTTGTTTCTAACGAGCTGTTAATAAATATGGATGGAAAATTATTAGAGATCATACAGCCATGTTAAACTTAATATTAGTTCCGATCCTGTATAGTGAAGAGATCGCACAATCGATTCTCCATATTATTTGGCGCTATTTTTATGACCTGTCATTATAACTTGTACGTTTATTGTATACTTTATAGTCTATGGTTTGAAAAAAATATTTATTTATAGCGTAATTATTTTTTATATCAGTCTTATCTACGTATTCGGCCGATCTGCCAAGCGCTTGATGGCAGCCGCTGTAATCGCTTGATGGTCTTTCTTCCCCATTGCAACCAAAGAAATCCGGCTATGAGACAAATTACTGTTTCTATGTAGAATCCGTCTATACGTACATTGCACGATCCACCGTTGGTTTTGCATACCTGGAATAAAAATTTACGTTAATGAATCACAACTATCTTTTAATTTAACGCTAATTGTGCAATTCAGTTGTACATTTTCTTTTTGGTTTAACATTAACCAACCTAACAAGACTCATTCCCAAACAAAAAAAAACCGGCCAAGTGCGAGTCGGGCTCGCGCACAAAGGGTTCCGTAGCAGCAAATATAATAAATTACAGTTAAATCAACCTATCTCAAAAACTATAAGAGATACTTTGATCAAACCAAAAATCGTTGAAAGAGTTAATTAGCATGCATCACCTCTATTTTTTTTAGAATTTTATACCCCGTAGTTATAAAAATAGAGGGGGGGGGACATACTTTTTACGACTTTGAGAGCTGATATCTCAAAAACCGTTCACTTTAAGAAAAATGTTTTTTAGAAAACTTTATATCATTTTAAAAGACCTTTCCATTGATACCCCACACGGGTATGTACATCGAAAAAAAAAATTTCATCCCTCAGTTACATGTATGGGGGGCCCCACCCCCAATTCTTTTTTTTACTATTTAGTGTCATATTTTTGTAGCGGTTCATACAACACATATTCCCATCAAATTTCATCACTGTAGTACTTATAGTTTCCGAGTAAATCGGCTGTGACAGACGGACAGACGGACAGACGGACAGACGGACATGACGAAACTATAAGGGTTCCGTTTTTGCCATTTTGGCTACGGAACCCTAAAAAAATGCCAGAATAATACTTTTTTTCGAATATAATTTATAATTCAATAATTATAACATTACTAACATACAAATTCATAACATGGATATTTAAAAAATTAAGACACAAGAGGAAAAAATCCACAATAATATTTTTTATTAAAAAAAAATATAAAAACGGCAACACCATACCTCAGTCTCAAACTCCGTAGCGCACGTATTATCAACCAACGTTTCAGCACTACACGATCTATACGTCAATCTGTCCACGGCCCATAGAGCGAGTGTGTTCGGCCAGTTCGTGCCCAAATTGGACACAGTGTTCAGTAGTGTCATGTATGTACCGCCTACAAGCGGGTCGGATACTTTGGCGAAGAACGCCATTACGGCAACGAACATGCAGTATAGGCATGTCTGGAATATGTTTAAATGGTTAGGAGGTATACTTTGCAAGGCAATGTCAATTTCTAAACGAAACATCAGCAATTGGTACCTTTTTGTGAATAATATGTTAATGACAATGTAAAAAAATCCAATTCAAGAAAACATTCCAACATTTTACTATTAGTTTTACAGCATTAAATGCTTTATAAATGAGACATTTTAAAATAATAGAAAAGAAAATCTCAAAACAAATAATAAACAAAAATGAAGGACCGAAATGAATAACGGTTGATTGAAGTTAAAGGAAAATTGAAAAAAATGTGATTTAAAATATATTAATATATTATATACTGTCAACACAAAATTGCCTATTTAATCAGGAAAAATTAAAATGTACCCACCTGATGGAACACATACAAGCACATAAGTATAAAGAGGTAGAAGTACGATGGTCCCGCGTTTCCGAGCAAGCTTGGTGTGAGTGCGACTAAAGCTGCGGCTAACGGTCCGACTAAAAGTCGCAGCGGAAACGCACGCAACCATAGCGAGAGCGGCTCTGGTCCAGTTGTGTGTTTGGCAAGAATCTGTAAATATGAGGCTTTTATAGTTTTAAGCAATTAATGTATTCGCTTACGGTATTTTAAATTATAGAAGTCGTTCCATATATTATGGTCTTCTTTTTGACAATTAAAAAAAAAATTAGATATACCCATAGATAGATTTTCAATATTATAGTGAATCATAAAGCTTTGTAACAAAAATATCAGTGACGTTTCTACTACCCAAAAGTTAAAATACTTTGATATTTAATGTTTTACTCATTTTCTTCATCATGTTGATATTACAGTCATGGAGTTATTGAATATTGATGTAGAAATGAAAAAAAAAATATTGAAATGTTTCCATAGAAATTAAAAAATAAAATAACAGTTACATTTGAATGAAAAAATTCTACTTGACAATTATTAAGGCTGAAACAAAATTCCATACATACCACTGGCATGATAATTTGTACAGGAACTAAAGGAACGGCCAATAAGGCGAGATCTTCGCGTGGAACACCAGCTTCCACCAGTTTCAACCCAGACACCGCGTCACTTGCGCAGAATCCAAGCTGAAATTTATAATTGCATTTTATAATTATAATATGTTTTATTTATAGTAATTTTTTCTAAAAAAAAAAATATATATGTACATTATACACATATAATATATAATATGTATAGAACTATAGAGCAAGAACGAGTTTTTATTAATTCATTCCTTTTTTATAGGAACATAATAGAGTAGTTTTAACGTTTTTTAAATATGTATTCCAAAATTTTAGCATGATGAAAGTATTGTGTGTACATTTAAATTTTTTATTTATGATATTCATAATTTTTGATTTAATTGATTAAAATTTATCCTTCATAATATAGACTTTGGAATTAGCTTTATTTGTTACTAGCGGTCCGCCCCGGCTTCGCCCGTGGAACATATTTCGCAATAAAAGGTAGCCTATGTTCTTTCTCAGGGTCTAAAGATTGTCTGTGCCAAATTTCATCAAAATCGGTTGAGATGTTTAAGCGGGAAAGCGTAACAGACAGACAGACAGAGTTACTTTCGCATTTATAATATTATAGTAGGGATTAAACATGAATAGGTAAAACAAAGTGATTAAATGTTTAGGTAATAAAAAATTAATGAGTCATGATTCATTGACATAAAATTGTGGTAGTGTATTATTTTTACAGTACCAATTATTTTTTCGTTTTATGCTTGCATGAATTTTCTGTACAATTTTACAAAAACTTATACTTGATTTTATTTCAAATAACATATTAATTCGTAAAAAAAATATAACTGGCTAATTATAGCTTTCATTTCTTAATAGCATTTTAATTGTTAGCTAGTTTAAATGATTTTTTCTTATAACAGCCATAATTAATGGGCAACTTTACAAACTGAAATGCAGACCATTATTCTACAAAAAAAAATATTATTATACTTACTTTAGCCGTGAACAGAACCAGCGCTAACGTCCTGACCGCCGGCAATTTGACGATAGTATATAACTGTTGGTATGCATTGACTATATCCTTAACACCTTTCCCCTCATCATCATTAGAGCTTTCAGTATCATTCTTTTCATGTTTCAATAGTGCTATAAGTGTTGTAGTTGCGATAAACACCCAGCCCCAAAATAATAAGAAGCCAGCTAAAGTAACGATACCAGTGTCTTCTGGTTCATATCTTAAATACTTGTTGCAAAAGTATGGTGACTCTAGAGCGAGAAACAACACATAGCCAAGGAAGAAACCTGCTGTTTGTCCAACTGTATTGCAAGTTGATGCGTGTCCTACGTTACACCTGAAAATTTAATATAAAGCATTTTTAATTGATGATTTTGGGAAATAAATATACTCATTAAAAGTGCTATTTTAATTATTGTGTTATTAAGCTTTTTTAACTAGAAATGTATTCATTCTTAGAAAAAGGAAAATGGATTAATAGAAAAAAATTGAAAATCCTTGGCTTAGATTATCAAATTAAAATTTTGAAAATCAAAACTTAAAAATTTAAAATTGATAATAAACTATATTAGCCTATCTTCTTCTACCTTTTTAGCATAGTCAAAGCCCATCCATCAACAGCAATATCTTGTGTTGCCGCGAGAAAGTTCAAAAATAAAAATGATATAGTCAACAAAGTCATTGTGGGAGCTTTTTCTTCTGAGCCAAGCCAATCTGTGATATTACTTGACATTATTATCATCACAATTCCAATCAAATATTGTATAGGTACCAGCCAAGTTTTTCTCCTCCCAAACTTGGGTAAGAAAAGAGCATCCACTATTGGAGCCCATAATAATTTTACGCTAAATGGCCAATTTACAAAACTGAACTCGGCCTGAAAAAAAAAACAATTAATAAAAGTAAGTGTATAATAATTTAAAATACATTAGCAGGTTTGAAGGACTTTAAATACAGTTCCTCTAAATTAGATGGATATTTAAGTGTCTACTGAAAAAAAAATTGAGTGAAATTAAAGGTATAAAAATATAAAGTGTGAATTAATAAATACTATGAATAAAATATGCTATATTAATTATGTACAATAAGATTAACGGTCCGCCTAAAGCAAAGGGGGCGCAAAGTAAGGACTTAGAAAATTTTTGATCAAAAGTGAAAAATTTTTTTTTTTTTGCGCGTCGACGGAGCCCCGCTTCGCGGGGCTCCTATTTCTGTGTATTTTTTTTTTAAGAAACCTAACCTAACCTAACCTAATGAAAACCATCAATCTTTGAGGGCGAATATCTCGGCCATTTTTGATTTTAGAGAAAAGTTGTTCCTATAAAACATGCTTATATTAGCGTAATCTTTACGATAAAACAATAATAAATAGGTGTTATAATGACACCAACTCCATCAAAAATTCCTGCGCCCCCTTTGCTTTAGTCCAACCAGATTAACATTTAATAATTGTATGCACTTTAATTTACCCATGATCATAAAATATAAAAACTATAAAAAAATCATAAAAGAAACTTACTTGTTGAGTGTAAGTTATACCTCGATTTTGTAATAACATAGGTATTGCTCCAGCTAGACCTAACGGAATACCCTGTAGTGCATATAAGAATAATAATACTGCTATGTTCCATTCATCTCCTTTAATATTACTTCTTTCGTTATTTATATTGGAATCTCCATTTTCAAGTAATTGCTCTTTTTCGACTGTTTTCTTTCTGTTTGTCACCGACATTATTGAGCCGATTATCGACTGAAAAATAAAAATTTATCGGTTCATTTATCTACATATTATTAAAAAAATTGGCGAAATATTTCCTTGTGTTGTGATCTTTTCCAATACATAACTTATTAACCAACCTTAATTTTTAAAACTGTACTTATTCTCAACAGATAATGATTGGAAACACGATTTTCTTCATAAACTCAATAAAGTGGTGACACTCGTACGGAAATTATTATTTGCCACTCACGAAAGAACACGTAGACATAGAAAAACGTTTAGTGCTGATGTTCAATTATTGTCACGATACAGGTGGACAGAATAGTAATATCGAACCATCAAACAAAGTGTATTCAATAAAAGTAATTATTATTAAAAACTAGAAATCCCACATCCCAGACACTAGTTCTTTCTGTTTCTGTCATTGTCATCAGTCATCACTCACCAGTCACCAATCATGTCATTGTCAACACCACGTCAACACGTATAATGTCACCGTCATCTCGTTGAATCTGCTATTTGAGTTAATGACTAGCGCGTTCATTGAATGACGATTTACGACTATTTCGTAACGTCCACAAGAAGACTGTTGCGAGTCGACGTTGCTCCGCGTTTAAAAGCTACAAAATGTCATAAATATTTAAAATAAAGATCCATCTCGTTTTAGTGACTGACGCAGCGGCCAAATTAATAGAAATGCAATAATTTAAGAAGAAGAATCGATTTTTTATACACGAGTTATAATGGCGGTTTGCCAGTTGCCTTTAATCAGCAATTAATGACGACTTAATGGCACCTGAGAACTTCCACTGCAATTCACGTCGTGTAACCACGCTTTATTTACATTCTCTGATGTATCTGTTACATGTCTGACATATAACATGTTAAAATTTATATTCTGTGGGTGTCAGTTGTCACCACAGTATTATTATTCTATGGTTGTCACTTGTGACATTAGACATCAAAATAATTGTAAACACAGAAAATTTGTTAGAAATTTTCAACATAATATTTGATTTTTCAGGAATTAAAATCCAATTAAACTCTTACTTCGCATCCATCATATTATATTTTAAATAATTATCCGGCTTTTTATACTTTCATTCCTACACAACTTTGGTATCGTTGGTTATTATTATGAATATTACCTTGTACAAATAGCGATATCAAAACTATATAAATATGGTTCGTAAGTGTTTTTTGCGCTGTGTCTTGGATTCGCATGCGCCTATATCTTTACCACATAAGTTTGAGACAGTACTAGGACGTAGCAAAATAACTAAGATAAAAGATCTGGCTTGCTCACGACAACAACGTAAGTAATAAAAATAAACATGTACGGCTAAACACAACATTACAATACAAATTATTAAAATTATTTAATTACATAATATAAAACATTTCGTCTATTTTATTTATGCCATACCTATTTCCTATTGGAATTGAACACAGAATTGCTTTTCAGTTAGTCTAAAGGCTGATTGTGATGAATGTTTGGTTGAAGTGAAGCAAATAGGAATAAATCCGTCAGGTTTAGACGGTTTCGCATTGAAGAAGGATGGCGTGTATAAAATTAAACATGGTAGTAAAATAGAAATATTAGTAAACCAGTATTTTCATGTAATTGAGTTTGACCCACCTCCTGATGATTATGAAAAACCAAAATTAGGTGTAAAACGTAAATCGAGTGAGACGCCGGAACAAAAACGAAAACTTATAAAAACAGACGCAGATAACATGGAGGTAAAAGAATGTATGGAAAGTTTTTGGGAAGATGTAGACAAGGGTGAAGTTTACATCTATACATCAAAAGGTGTGAAATCAAGTGCCAAAATAGCTGCATTTGATATGGATGGAACTTTGATAAAGACCAAGTCAGGGAAAGTATATCCAGTGGACACAAATGATTGGCAGATAAATTTTCCTTGTGTTCCGCAGAAATTGGCTGAAAAACATAAGGATGGGTACAAAATTGTGCTGATGAGTAACCAGTCACCTATTGGTAGTGGTAGAGTGAAAATAGAGGATTTCAAAAAGAAGATTGAGGGTGTGGTTGCTAAATTGGATGTCCCTGCTCAAGTTTTCATTGCTACAGGGAAGGGATTCTTTAGAAAACCAGCTACTGGCATGTGGGATGTACTTGCTGAGCAGGTATTGTGAAAAATTAATTCAATTTGTTTACTTACATGTATTGTGAATCATACGACCAATCATTTGGCAAAGCTTTAATAAGATGAAACAAATTTCTATGAGTCATTTTATTTTATTATTTAAATAAAATTATTTTTGAATTTGGTGAATAAAAAATCTAGGCACATAACAAAAACCATATTTTTTCTATAAATTCTTACTCTATTTAACATTTCTTATTTCAGAAAAATGATAATATACCAATTGATATGCAAGCAAGTTTCTACTGTGGTGATGCAGCTGGCAGAAATGCGAACTGGGCACCAGGCAAGAAGAAAGATCACTCCATGGCTGATATTCTTCTAGCAGAGAACCTCGGCCTCAAGTTCTTTACGCCTGAACAATTCTTCTTAGGCCACTCTATAGCTAATGTGCCTATGAGTCGGCCGGAATTCATCCCGAAAGATGTGAAATCTGAACCTTTTAATGAAAAATTGATTAGCTCCGAACAAGAGGTGAATATTAAAGTTTTAAAATCTTTGTGGACTATAAAAAATCTTTTGATTTTGCGAACTGCAGTTATGTTAAACCTTTAATTATTGTGTATGCTGCATACTAGACGAGATCCTTTGCGGCATGCGTAGTTATACAACGCGCCAGTGACGTCAGTCATGAGGGTTGTGCGTGTTATTGAAATGAATGATCGATTAACTTCAACCTCGGACGCTCACAAAACTTATTAAAATTATTAAATTTACTAAGTAAATAAAATAAAAAAATTCTAATCGATATAAAACAAAAAACCCCGCGTGCCACGAAGGATCTCGTCGACTATAAATCCATGTTTTTACATAGAAAAAACACCATACACATAATTTTATAGAATCAAAATTAAGGCGTATTTAGGAAATATAAGCTAATATTTAATTATTCAATTTCAGCTACTTGTGATGGTGGGATACCCAGGGAGTGGTAAATCGTTTATAGCCAAACAAATTGAAAAGAAATCAAACAACAAGTATGTCACTGTATGCAGAGATGTCCTTGGTTCTTGGCAGAAATGTTCAGCTGAAGCGTCAAAGTATTTGCAGGTAAATATAATGTGAACTAAATCACGCGCGGCTAGTAAAAAATAATTTTCATCAAAATCGCGAAAGTAGTTTTAGATGATTTAGATCCAAAACAAAGCAAACGCCCATACATAATTAATTAGAATTTCTCGTTCTCGAGTTATGCGCTTACCAACACATTTTGCGATTCATTTTTATATTATAGATTTGTGTACTTATTATAGATCAAATTATTATAGATCAAATTAATTTATAATTTTCAGCAAGGCAAAAGCGTGATAGTAGACAGTACAAATCCCGACTTGGAATCGCGAAGTCGCTGGACGGCGCTCGCCAAAGAGAAACGGGTGCAATGTAGATGTGCCAAGATGACAACGAGCAAGGCACACGCACAACATAATAATAAGTTTAGAGAAATATTGAAGACCAAACATTTGCCCGTGAATGATATTGTCTTTAATACTTTTAAGTGAGTATTATTATTTAATAGTATAGATATATGTTTTTATATTTATGTGTAATCTAAAAGAATCTCTTGGAACTTTTAAGTATAGGTGGTGTGTATTGTTGTTGGCAAAATGGCTAGGTTTAAACCCAAAAAAGATTGTCCTGAATCTTAATAATTTTTTCATATACGGTGTAAATTGGCCACAAACACAGAATAACATAAAAGTTAAAACATTATTTTATTATAAAGATTATATTTCTGCAGTTCTCAATTTAATCTTAATTTTATAGAAGAATAAAGTATCTACTTTCATTTATTATTTTTTGTTGCAGAAGCAAATTTGTTGAACCAACAGTAAAAGAGGGCTTCAAGGAAGTACTAGAAGTGAAATTCAATCCCATTTTCGAAGATGAACCGGCTGAAAAACTGTATAGAATGTTTTTGTTAGAAAAATAAAATAATTTATCATGAATTGTGAAATAAAAGACATTGTTATTTATACAAACTGTTTTATTGCAAATTGGCAAATGACACGCACAAACAAATTGTTATTTGTATGAAACTGATTTCATATTATATTATGGTATTATTATTAATGGGTTTTTACGTTGTTTAGAAAGATATATTCATCCATTCTTTGATTCATAGAGAGATAATAATAATATATATTCCATCTCGCTCTGACAACGGACGTTTCTGAGCGATAGAAAGAGACGTAACGTATCACGCGATTAAGCCTTTAAAAGATTCCGATGGGTTCTTATTTAAAAAATAATAATATGGCGAATGGAAAATGAAATCAGTTCCAAATAGGCCGAATAAGTTTTGTATTATAATTTTATGGACATTGTATGATTTTTTTTTAATATAAGTAATTTAAAGTTGCGCTACAATAATATGACGTCGCTAATTACAATATCTCGTGTTGATCACTTCACAGTGGCCAATATTAGTAATTATTGCAACTGGATTGTTTTTTATCGTTTTTTATACAGTAAATGTGAAATAATAGGATAACAACAATAGATATGCATATTTGTAGGTAATATTCTTTTTAAAGGAATCATCTGTATATCATAAATAAATATTTTATTTACACATATGGTGCATATTCGTGTGCATTAATAACAATATAATCGGTTCTAAATATAGATTCAAATTTCACATAATTTTAACCTTAACTTATATAATATATTCCAAAGTCGTCTTATATTTAGAAAATTCACAATTTAATTTAACTCAGATATTTTACGAAATTTTTACGACATCAAATCTAAGGCATCAAAATTTGCGAACGTTCACGTAGCTTTCGTCAATCTAATTTATTTCAATCATATAAAATTTAAAATTTATGACTAAGGCAAAACCACTGGTAAAAATGCAAAAATATAATATTTTTATTTACATTAACTTTATGAAGCAAATTTGCTTAAAGCAAGAGCTTTTAATTGTTAAGTTATCTACCAGCTAGTGGCTACGTAATTTAATATTAATTTTAAAAATGTAACTAGATTTTTAAATTCATAACTATACCTATTTAAATCGATAACACATACATACATGATTAGCAAAAATGTAAGTATAATTCATAATTTTGCAAGGACGGATGATTAATTTAACAAATGTATAAAAATGAAATCCTAATTTAAACCTACTGGGAACATAGAAACGACAGAAAAGCAGACCAACGTAGGTATATGAATATAAATAATATATACCTACGCGTGTACCTTCTGTAATCTGTTGAACTGAATGCAGGTAGGTATATGTTTTTACGAATAAGACATTTTTGTAATTTTCAGATGGACATATATTCGTCTCACATAAAAGTTTTCTAAATTAAGATACCCGACAAAATACACTTCTTATTCCAAGCAATAAGTATTATTTTTATATTTTGAACCTGATCACATACTACGTGCTTTCTATATTCACCTTATCCTATTACATATTTATTGTTTAATTTAACAATCATTTAAAAACGCATCCGACGGAAAAGCGGAAAATTTTGTATTTATAAAATGTTACAGTTTACCTACAAGTTAATCTGAGTGGCGCCTAAACATTTAGCACTATTATTAAACTTTCTACAAAGACGAAAAATGTGACATTAATTAATCGACATTGTAATGATTATTGCTAGGTATATCACACTAACGGGGTTATGAATTATTGCCTCCTAACTCTTAAGAGGCTATTATAAGAACGGCGTTTGGTTCATGTCATTCGCCATTTGCTTCCAAATCCTCTTCCTCAGCGTCCAATAAATTGTCCAGACTCGTATCCGAGTCATCATCTTGTCATCTGTGAAAAAAAAGTTTTTACTTTTTTGCCGCGCAAAAAAATGTCATTTAATTTTTAAATTATAGGTTATACCACGTTGCTAAAATATTATTACGTTAGTGAGATCTTTGAAATGCTTTGAAATGTGTTTTTTTTTTGTGTAAGTAGCTACTAGTTATTATTCTGTGGTGTAAGTAATATTCTTAGAACTATAAATATTTTTATTCATCCGACTCCGAGAAAATATCCTTAGGTACGTTGTGTGTTACGTATTGTTCTCTACCAGTAAAATTTACCTAAGTAACTATATTTATGCGGTAAGTATAGATTTTCTAAATTGAACCTTTTACGAAATGCAGTTGTTTCAGTTTATAGTAATTAATTATTTTCTATTGTTCGGCACGGCAATGAAGACTAGTCCATTTATCAATCCATGCTTTAAAAAAATTCACGTTTACAAAATCAGAAGACCAAATCCGCCATTTCGCATCGGGCGCAGATACCGACACCTTGTACAAAGTTACCTAGTGATGTACACGGTGTCTATGTGAGTGAGCCTCGCCCCAGCGAGCGGCGCCGCGTGCCGCAGCTTGCGCCGCTCGAGCGTGGTGCGCGCCTGATGCACGGCCAGGTCGCCGCACCAGCGCTCGCAACGGGCGTAGATAACAACACCTATTTAGAAATTAACCCATTGAGCCCGAACGGCCCGATCGGTCCACGACACAATAGATTTTCTTTTGTGTCTGTGATTCCGGGGCCTGAGTTATTAAATAATTTAGATTTAAAAAGAAAACATTATTATTGACTAGGCTAGGCAAGTTGTTGAAACTGTTATTATTTTTTCACAAAACTTTATTGACAACAATAGTGATAAATTGCAAAGATAAAGATAAATATATAAAACAAACAAAAAGAGATAAATTTCACAAATTACAAAATGTGCGAAAGACTTACCAGCCCCAGCAAAGAGAATAATCGCAGGCCATGAATCCAGCAGTAAGGGTGTCAAGAGCAGTAGAGATATCAGCATGGTGATTGGACCTTGAATCTTGTTCAATGTTTTCACTCCAACGTTATGAGCGGGCTGCCAGGCGCAAATCAATGTGCCACAAAACCAAACTGTAATACATTAAACTTAGGTACCGATTATTCACGCCAAAAAAGTGAAAAAGCATGTCAAAATGTATTTTAGCATAAAATGGAGAAGTAATACGTCAATAATAATAATACTCTTCTTGCCCTAAAGTGTTTAAAGTTAAGTTGAATCAAAGAAACCAGACAAGGATTTTTATTTCGATGAGATTACAAAAGCTTATAAAAATTACAGTAAGTTAAATTAAAACAAGCACAAAATATTACGTGGTATTCCCGCTGAGAACATAGGCGTTCGAAATTTTTCACTGCAGAAGGCAACCGCTATGAATCCATCAGCTACCAATTGTACAAAAGCACCAATTATAGCCCACCGCACACCGTGGACGCTAGGTGGCGCTGGTATGCTAGACTCTGGGATGGACGTTACAACCTGGGGAAATGGAAGATACTTTTTTAACTTGATAGTGATATATGTGTATGATTGATTTTTCAAAAATGATAGGTATGTGTTCTAAAGAGACGTCGGAGATAATCAATAAAAAGGATTTCATTAAATTATTTTTTACGAAGCTGAATAAGAAAACCTAACGGAGTCAAGAAGTGATATTATGACCCTGTTTACTGACCATAACAACAAGAGAGAAATTCATAACAAGTCATCGAAGAAGTAGCCCGTTCGATTTCTAACTTTACGTTTTATTCCATCTTTCATATTTCCGTTCCCTACCTGTATCCTATCCCTATATTCCTTCACCACAGCATCGATATCAGTAGAATCGTCTCCAGAGGACAGCTCACCAGCACTGGCTTCTATATCTGATGGAATATCCACGACTTCTGCTTCAGCTAGCTCAGCCATGCCACTTCCAGAGCTGGCATGTTCGATCTCTTCACTTGGACAACCGTTGTATTCGTCTAGTAATAGGCACTCTCTTTCTTCTGTTTCTATAAATTATTTACTGCGTATTTATTGAAAATATCACAACAATTAGTTAACTTATTTAGTATATTACAGTTAATAAGCAGCGACCAAAATCTTGCATTTTAAGTTAGTATTTAAATAATTGGATATATTGATAAGGTGTGGGTCTTATTAATAACCTACCTTTATTAACTTTAGATTTAATGCTTTCTAATGTTTTTGTATGTCGAATTGCTGAGGGAATGAACCAAAGGCTGCGCTTGCTTTTCATTCCTGAAGCCTTTCTAGTTCTACCACCAATACCCAGTCGTTTATATTCAACATCTTTAAGAAAAATGATTATTTTAGTATATACCTACCTACTATTTTAATTTTAAATAGTATTAGCAGAAGAAAGTTGAAGCTAAGCTCACAGTAAAAATATGTATTATATTGTTTACGTGAATTTTTAATTAAAAATAATACTATTTCCATAAACAGAGCGATAGATAGTTCTTTATAAAATATTCTTACCACCAGCCTCAATTTGTTCTGCTGTGGGGACGCACCTCATTATTATAAAGTGTAGAGCTTGGATTGTTATACCTAGCAAGTGGCTTGCGTTCATCAGCGTAATCATATGCGATAAAGGGCAAGCAAATGCTAATATCGCTGCAAGACTTCCTATAACAAAATTTACATAATATGTAAGTAGGTAAGTACATGCGAAAAATATGACATTTAAAAACTGCGCCGTTGTATACAAGTTAACTGAAGCAACTGCAATAAAACGAAAGAGCTAATCTAGCTCATTTTGCAGTTTTTTTACGATCCAATTTGTAGTACACTGTAAATTTTCGGAATGTTCAGCAAACCTTGCTATGAATGAAACTAAATTGGCGACAAGCTCTACGGGGAAACACCGGTATAAGGCCAAGTCACTTGGGAAAACTCGAGCGAGATTAAATGAAAAATAATTTGGAAAATCCAAAAGTGCACGCCTCATAATTTTTTTTTAATAAATATTTATTAATTATTATTTTTGTTTATTTAATAACAATTAAACCACATCGAATCAGACCCTGAAAAATGAAAGGGTTCTATTCCTGAGCATACTCAAGCGTAAGAGAAAAAAAAGACTCGATTAGTAAAGTATTTCGGTCGCTATCGTGTTAACAAGAAAAAGGATCCGCACATACAGACACTCGGACGTCCAAGACAGAACTTTTTTAAACTGTTTTTTAACTAGTTTAAATAACAAAAATGACATCAAAAATATCATGAACGTTAAAAATAGTGTTTTTTCTTAATATGTGTGTGTATGTATTATCTTACAAGTGCAATGTATGATACATAAAGACATTTTAAGTTTGAAAAATCAGATGTTTTGCGCGAAGTGACAGTAGTACCCACCTCAACGCTTCGCTTATGAGGCGTGCAATTGACGGCTCTGCTCTGTCGCCCTCTAACTTAAGTAGGGATCATATTATAAACTTACCATAGTTTAAGTAGGTACATATTATTAACAATAAAAAAAAATATTGTTTTTTATTTTTTATCCATAAAGCGATGAAATATTAAAGGAAAATTGGATTCTAATCGTTATTCGGGTAACACTCTATTTAATGCCGATATATATGGTTTCGTCGTTCTTTTTCTGTTTGGAAAGTCTGAACTGAAAGTACGAAAAGTACCAACACTTATTTACATTGAATGAAAAAAAACTTTCACGTTACATACCTGCAGTAAAAACTGCCAAAACTGGACTGCCAGTAGTAGTGCTCTCATACGTCATAGATCGAGTAAGAACTTTCCACTCAGGAGATGCCAGGAGTACTAACACAGAGAAGAGTAATGGACAAAGTTCTGTCAGAGCCAGACATATTCCGGCTACAGTGATTGCTGCTAATATTGGACAAATCCAGCTAGCTATCCTCGCTTCTAATAATGTAGTGACTGGTAGGGCAGCATCGATAGTGATCCTGAAAAATAATATCATCTCTAATACACTAAATTTATTGTATTTGTAGAAATAATCTCTCACGGAAAAATTTCGGCGAAGAACGAGTTAGGTACGTATGCAAATTTTCAAAAATGCGTTAACGTTCAAAATATTAGAGGGTATTTACTATTTAGGTATCGCGTTTTTTTTTGGTAAAAATAATATCGCTTGCGACATTATAAGAGCTATAATGAGATTGTTAAAAAATATTAATCACGTATTTTTGTATCAGTGATATATTAATTAATTTACACTCACCCTTTCAGCATATTGGTGTACAGAAAACACAAACAACAAAGCACAATAGCTGGTAGACCAATTATAAGAAATAAATTCTTTTTAAAATTCTCATTTTGATGTTTCTTTTGTACGATACAAAACGTATAAGATATCGGAGCTCCTGCTGCGAATAGCTGAAAATAATTAAGTGTAATAAACACATGTTGAGTTTACATAATTCATTTTATTTTTTCAACCAACCTCATAAACTGTGATGGGTATAGGTATCTTTATGTTTGCTATATCCAAATTCATTAAGCCAAATATCGTGAAAGATTGACTGAATATGTAGAGTAGGATTAATAGCAGAAATGTGAACATCATGCTCTCCTGTAAGAAAAGAATAGAAATTGGTAATCAATTTCGAGTATGAAGCTAATCAAAGCTGCTTACAAAATATATAGTTACGTAAATAATTAGGATTGTATTCACTTTTATTTTATCGCTTTTTTATTCAAAAGTTTTATAAACTATCAATCGAAAATTTTTTTTAAAGATACCATTGAATCGGCAATATTAAATCAAACATTTTATACACAAAAAAAAATTATTTGCTCATAACGCTTCTTACCTCCAACCCACACATAAACATAGCACAGACAACGAGAACAACAGTGACACCCAGTACAT
Source organism: Colias eurytheme (assembly GCF_061535395.1). Taxonomy (NCBI): domain Eukaryota; kingdom Metazoa; phylum Arthropoda; class Insecta; order Lepidoptera; family Pieridae; genus Colias; species Colias eurytheme. Next base: position 2,927,880 of record NC_142992.1, on the reverse strand, counting down.
CAGGCCAGGGTTCTCCCAGCGACCTCGTCTCGTACCCGAACAGCCATCGCCTAGTTCTGCCACCGGTCACGTGGTCAGCTGTAGCACTCAAGATCCTTGCGCATACAGCGACAGCCACCAAGTGCGATAGAAACCACATCCACATAGCCATGAAGTCGGCGAAAGATCTGAAGTTCCTCTCCCGTCTGCCTCGTGACGTTTTCGGCGGTGGGAGGATGTCGGACATCTTTTTCAAATCTCTGTTTGTTAGTGCTGAAAATGACTTTCGAAATATAATGTCGGACATCTTTTTCAAATCTTTGTTTGTTAGTGCTGAAAATGGCTTTCGCAATACTATACCTATACAAAAAATAGAGTTCAGGGAACATAATATTACTCGTATGTAGATCAAGTCAAAAAATTATAGAAGAAACAGCGAGACAGCTTACGCAAATTCCAAATAAAAAGCGTATTACGTATTTCTTTGAACTGTGAAATATCATTTTTTCTTACTGTATCTCATCCACATCTCATCCAAGGCAGTGAAGTTTTAAGTTTATAAAGACTACTGATAATAAACATAACGTAAAATCTGTAGGAAATTCCAAAAAATAAAAATATGTAGAGCTTTTTCAAGTTATGTATTTTTATTTTCCGAAATTTCTAAAAGTTGTTATCTAGTGTGCTTGGAAGAATACGGCTTTAATATCGACATGAAACACTTCATCTATTTGCGTATATAAAGCCTGTCATTATGAAAATTCTCTATAATTTAAAAAACCTAAATATTTCCTTACTAGCGAAGGTAATGAAGACGGCCACCAATATCACAGCAGGTATAGCACAATAACTCGAGTTGGCAGCTGTCAGTGGTGCCAACAGCAAGGCCCCGAGGGTCCATCTCGCCCCACACGCCTCTCCACCACAGAACACCTTGAATCTGCTCATCATTGAGCTGACTTCGCGCTGTTCACTTGCCATTTCTGGAATACTGAATATGATTTGAAATATTTTGTTCAAAAAATAGGCGAACTTTTTACGTTACGTTTTTGAGCAGTGTATAAATGCTTTGAATTTTTTTTAAGAATAACAACTATATTGCTTTAAACTTTGTAGGTATAATTTGTTTTGATTCCTGATTTAAGAAGGTAAACAATAATATTATAGAATTTTAATATAACACCGACATAACATTTAATATAACTAAGAAAAGCTCTATATTTCTTATTCACGTTCGAAATATAAAGGGCATTAATTTATAAAACACTAGCGGTCCGCCCCGGCTTCGCCCGTGGTACATATTAACGTTTTCTCTACGTAAAAACCATCCTCGTACTTCAAGGAATATAATAAAAAAAGAATTATCGAAATCGGTACAGCCGTTCTCGAGTTATGCGCTTACCAACACATTTTGCGATTCATTTTTATATATAAGAACATTATAAAATCAATAATGTTAATATTATTGATAAAACATTTCTAATCTTTTCTTATAAATAACTACAAAGTAAACATCAATTTAGATAATATATTTTTTGTTTATTGAATATTAATCATAAGAGTCATTCAAGGGTCAATTATACAATGAATGTTTTCATTTCATGCTTAATTAGTGTTACTTAAAAAGTGCAAACATCTTGTAACATCAAAGGCCACAAAATTATGACGTAAGGGGTTGTTAGATGTATGAAAAGGGAAACTTACCATGATTACAGCTTTTCAGGAAAATGAATGATTCTCTTGATGTTTTCTAAACACTCAGATAAAACCTACATTTTTATGGAAACAGGGTACACAAAAACTGTATTGACAAATTGTATTATGTGTGTAATTGGCGAAATTGTAGGGAAAACTAATAAATAAGGTTGAGTTTTCCGTTTTCATGCGACAAAGGCGAAGAGGGCGGAAGCATAGTTCTGTCTCTGTTGTTCGCTTTTTAATCGATACTTTTGCTAGGGTAACCATTTAATGTTTATTAATTATATAAGGTATACACTTGCTATATGAATTTGATAAGAATCTAACTCTACTTATAACACGTCATTAATTTTAGGTTCCTTTAACAAACAATACTTAACAGCGGAATGGATCAAAACTTCTCAATACCTGTACGCTGACTTCCTCGACAAAATTTTTATCTTTACATGCCTGGCTAAAAAATTATGTAAAAAGGAATAAAAAAAAAATAATATTTAATATAGGTTTCAACGTAATACAAAAGAAAATCCTTTTGCCTAACGAAGCTACAGAAACGCTTTCAGCTAACAGTTTTAATTCAAGATGCAGGACCACTCTTAACTCTACCTATAATCTCTTTATTCTATGTACTAGCAATGCCCTGCGGTTTCACCCGCATAGATAGCGATATCGTTACAGTGAAAAGTCTACTATAGGTCGGACTATAGGTTTAATTTTTAATCACATGAAAATCACCTTTACCCCGTCCCGCACTACGGCCTTTTTTTTTTGTTGTTTTAGTGGGGAAATCTTTCATAGATACCCACGGCCTCCGGGGGAGGGGCCGTGGGTTATGTCGGATTCCTAGCGACCAAAACCCCACTGTGTTCCGTCAAGACGCATATTGGTAGAATTCCTCCGTGACCCCCCGCACTACGGCCTGCTCGAACAGTATACCTACTATTTTCTGTAGATTGACACTTTTATATTAATTCGTTATATCTTTTGAATGGAATATCCAATTCTTTTCATTTAAAAAGTATTTTGCTGGTATTGAAACAGTCTATAATAAAACATCATTTAATGGGATAAGGATTAATATATGTGTATGGATAACATGGTTTGATTACTGTCGGCACTTCTATTTACTTTGAAAACGTAAAAAAGTTGTTGTAGTAACATAACTACTGAAGATGGACATATGGTATCGCGGACTTTCTTGTAGATATTGATCCATTCTATAATACCGTAGAATATTTTTTTTTTCTATCTTCAATAGATTCCGCAGCGCACGCGATGACAGAAGTTTTATTGAGGATTTTTTTACACCTTGGGTTACATTATTGCATTTTTGGTAAGGATCTCTAATTTTTTTGAAAATGCAATATAGCCTATGTTGCTCAGTAAAGATGCAGCTTTCTAATGGTGAAAGAATTTTTGAAATCGGTCCAGTAGTTTATGCGTGAAAACCATGCATACATACATACATACTTACAAACTTTTCCTCTTTATAATATTAGTATAGATAAAAAGTCATCATTATCAAAAATTTGGTCAGTCTAGGAAAATCGAATCATCACTATACCTAGTATAAAACTGTTGGTTGGCAGACATACATTAGTAGGGCTTCTGGAAAAACCTTTAATAAAACTGGTAATTTATCACCTTGAAAGTTGGATGTAATGCTTACATATTGACTCTTATAAAGTAGGTTAAACGAATTAAGTGGTAAACAGAAGTGGAACGGCTAAACAGATATTATCTACAATAGTATATTATGATATATCGATATATGATATAACATGATAGTAACACATATATTCTTTGGTCATCAACAACAGCAATACTTACTGTCTTTACAAAAAGCTAAATTAAAAATGTTACCTATTTAGGTAACAAATAACAATGATAAGACGATAGTGTAATACTTTTTAGTAGTACGAGTAGGTAGTCGTACTAAAAAAAATAAGTTTCATTGTCGTATTATAATATTTAGTAGGCATTTTAATTGTCTATAGCAGGCGGAGATAAATTAAATGCATCAATTAATTTCATTAAAATAAAAGAGCCGTCATTGTTATTTGTTAAGGATTTGATTCGTCACAACTTTTAGGAATTTTGCTCCTGCTCTTAAGTAGTGACGTAAGATCATACACGTTATAGGAATTTTCAGGATAAACAATTTAGAGCTAATCCAATTAGCATCTGACTCAATGCTCTTATGACAATTCGGGGAATACTTACATAGCTACAGAGAAATTTGTCACTATGGAGGAAGATTTATATTTTACCCACTTATTTTTGGTTGTGTTTCAATTGACGATGTATGATTTGGTAAGATGTTATTATAGTAGGCAATAAAACGATCTTTTTAAATTTAATTTAAAAAATGTAATGTTTTCTTTGGGTCCTTCGATATCCTCCATAGTCAAGGTAAAATTATGTAAAATGGAAAATAATAAATAATAAAATGGAAGTATCTGTGTTTATTTCCCTCGAAGATCAGGAGAAGAGGTTAAAGGGCAACATAGACTACTATTTGCTATCTCATAATTCCTATGGGAGTGGGATTTACGCGGGAAAAGACTATGTTTTATCGACTCCCACACGATTGAAGTATCATATATCTTAGCACAAGTATACCTAATAAAACTTATTGCGTTTGATATGTTTGTTCCATTGAGGGTGCAATTTAGATTAAAAAACCTTATGTTACGATAATGCTAATATTATTATGTTTGTAATTGTACCTGAATGTTCTGCAAATAAATAAATAAAATTGGACAATTTCAATAATAAATGATGAAATTCAGTGACAAACAAGCATAGATTAGGTGTGTTTACTCGTTTTTATTAATTAGCCAATGACGTTAACACGTCCGTAATAGATACGAGTATTGTATTTATATTCATCTTGTTATCATGAAGGCTAGCGCTCAGTGGTGATATAAAATACTCGCTTATCGAAACAAACAATAAGCTTTTGTTAGAACTTGATGTATTTAGAATAGATGCTTGTCTTTTCCATTTGCTTTGCTTCAGAATGGCTGGAGTCTATTATTTGATATGGAGAAGAATGTTGTCAGGGTATAATCGGAGATATAGTGCAAGTGTATCATATGTTTGAATTTAAACATGACTAAAGTAATCATTAGACAAACTAGTAAAAAGTAGTATCTATTTTAGAAGTACCCATTCGTGAAGTTTTCTAACTTATTTGGCAAACTCTATATTTTTTAATGAGGACAAATAGATAATATTTACAATTGAAGCAAATGCAAAGCCTAAACCTAGATGTGTCATGGTTTTTTTTTAATAAAAGCTTAAATAAAAGTATATCATTTAAAAGCAAAGATTATGTAGGTAAAGAGCGATAATAAAAAATTAAACAAACCAACGGAAAATTCCTATTTTCATACTCAATTGATTTTTTTAATTTAAATCATTTTCGTATCCTTTTTATTCTAAAAAATTAAATCGTTATTATTCTTAATTAAAAAAAAAACTACTTCATTTCGTAGTGCATACTGCATACTAATAGGTAGGTACACTTTACAAAATAAAACGACAAAGATAGAAATATTTACTAGTTAATATCTATTAACAATTCATCTCAATCAATTCAACAGTATTGCAAAACTTCCAGTAAAATTCCATACAGATAGTTCTAGAATGTTTCAATAGGGGTGTCAAAAGTTTTGCTTCCACCGGGATGAAATCGTGTAGGCGATCTCCCGTATATACCGCGGGAATCGCGCGCTCCAGACATTTTAAATACCAACTTTGCATAAACACCACGACTGTTCCACAGATAATAATTAATAATAATAACTGTACTGTGATTAAAAATTAAATATGAGGGCTCAGACTGTGTTTTTATTGTTTTTTGTATTGAGTATAGTTATTTGTGTTAGTGGTTTGGCGCTGAGGAGAGGGAACATTGATTATGTGAGTTTTTTCATTAATTGCTATTATATTATTATACATATTGTTAAAAACTTTATTTTCTTAATTTCATTGTTTGATAGTTACAAATAAATAAAATTTTGTTTTGTGTTTTAATTTTGCTTATATTGATTTGATAAAGTGTTAAAATCATTGAGTCAATAGGTATAAATTGTGTGGGTGCCAAAAAACTATCAAAAATTTTGGTTTCATTTTTATAAACCCTTTTTTGTAAATATTGTTACCCATATGTAGACGATATTATGGTGTCGTAGTATTAATTATTATTTCTCATATTTAGATAACACAAATAAAACAAACCGTAATTACTCCATTGAGATAATAATTAATATGGAGTCGACACCGCCTACATCACTTATGTTCCACTCAACATACGTCATGTGACGTATGTTGAGCGGTATTTTTTAATGGTTTTAAAGTGAAACGCATCAAATATGCCTTCGTGTGTGTTACGATATTGCACAAATAATACAAATAATACGGAAAAGTGCAAAGGAATAACTTTCATCGTTAAGTACCTAACTAGATAATCATTTTTAAAACTTAGTTAGAGCAAAAAAATGGCGCACAGATTTTGTTCGTGGTGTCTCCTCCATACGTAGTAATATTATCTCAATGAATTACTCTTAAATTTTGTAAAAAAAACTGGTAGGTTACAGAAAGGTTCAGACTGAACTTACCTATCTGCTAAAATTTAAGTAATTGTTACCGCTTGTAAGTTAACATTAAAAAGAAAACATAGAAAAACAAAATACAATATTTTTAATGTACCTGAGTACCTACATTTTTACGTATTTACTATTATATACATAATATATAAAGGTTGTCCAATTTTAAATGCAATCTTATAGTCATTAGATAACAACACTTAAACGAAAGCTTGATGAAAATAAGATCATAATTTATAACTAGCTGCTCCCCCGCGTGGTCAAAGGTGAGTCCCACGGGAATGAGATGTTTGAGCACGGTAAAAAGTAACTTAGGTATATCACATTGTAACCTAACCTATCTCCAGAAAAAAAATATTATACAACAAAGTCTCTCCGTTACGACCTGAAAGAAAGATGGACAAACACAGTTTCTAATTTCTTACATTACTTAGCAAGGATAGAAAGGATTAGTAAGAATATCTATACTTAATATTATAAAGCTGAAGAGTTTGTTTGTTTGTTTGAACGCGCTAATCTCAGGAACTACTGGTCCGATTTGAAAAATTATTTCGATGTTAGATAGCCCATATACATATATGCTATAGTCTATATATCATCACGCTAAGACTAACAAGAACGGAGCAATGCGAGTGAAACCGCAGGACACAGCTAGTTAATTTATAAAGCCATTCATAATTTCAGTTGGAAGCCCTCCGTCGCATGCAGCAGATACCTCAATGGCACTGCATGAGGTACCGCCGCTTCCACCCCCACGGCCACTGCAGCAGGTGGTGGCTTACCAGGCGCACATGATTTGTTCTTACCGGTTCTTAGCCTAATACTTAATGCTTGTGTAAATGCTATAGGAAGTTTTATGATTTTCATATTCATTTGAAAGATGGACTTTGATTAATTGAGATTTTTTAGATTTAAAGAAAAAGGAAATGGTTGCAATATATTGGCTCTTGTTGAATTTCATGTGTTAGGACTTTATTAAGATTTAAAATGTAGTTTATGGAATAGAAGATTGTATGTAGTTAAATATTTTGTTATCTTAAGGAGAAATGTTGTTAATTTTATCTTGCCCTTTAAAACTTAATTAATTGTACTTTAAGAGATACTTAATATAAAACCGATAGGTAAATATTATTCAGATAAAACATGTTATTATTCTATTACATAAGACACGAATTATGTAATAGTGTGAATAGTTTTACATTTAGATTTGTTTGAAAATTTTAAATGATAACTAGGTAACTAGGTAAATCTATTTAAAATGTTATTAAGTATATTCGAATTTTCGTTGTTCTAAAACTTAGATATGAATTTTATAATAAAACAATTTTATTGACTATATGTGTAGTGTGTACTTTATTTCCAAGCATCAAACAAAAATACACGACCATTGTCAAAATTATTAAAACAGTGCATCCAAATTTTAATGAGAGCTAAATTGTGAAATGCTTAAGATTCTTAATTAAGTATTTAATTGATAAACCTTTCGAAATAACGTGAGAGAAAGTTATCTTATTACTCAATATTATATTTATATCTCATGTAAAGAGATGCGGGTTAATTGCTATAATTTGGCCATAATAGCCACTTAAAAATTCCATAGTGAAGGAGTTAATTACATAATAGATACCTGGTACACAAACAGTAACAAAACCTGGATTATTCAGTATGCAGTATTAAATGAAGTGATTGTGCGACAAATTGATCATGCTCACAGAAAAAAAAATCACATGTAAGTCGGGAAATATGTATGTATCGTGTTTCTGAACACTAAATCTCTTAAAAAGCGGAAGATCCATACAGAATTACGAACATAAGTTCCATTAAACAATAATAAGGCAATGTTACACGGTGTTGCATCAACTCTAACTGTACGTATCCTGTCGGGAACTAGGTCTCTTCTAGAGTTTACTGGTCATAGTACAGTGCATTAAACCTGCTGATAATGACTCGTGACTTCATAATCATCGCTAAATGTGCTGAGATCGGATGTGTGACGCATGGAGTGTGATAGGTCAAGTTGTGTAGAACTCTACAATGCAGATATAACTGCACGCAAAAGCCGTTCCCAATATATGGCTTTGTGTTGACTTATTCATGTTTTCACACACACATACATGCATCACATGTTTATCACATGATTGCCACTTCTCCAAGAGTCAATAGTTCCATGCGAGGATAGATTATTGTGTTATTCAGTTTATCCTTGGAATTTTATTCTTCCAAAGGTATAATGACAGACGGATTTTTATTCCTTGCAAAAAGCTTTTTTAATTTATGTTTCTTTTTCGCGTTTGTGCCGTCGTTAAGAAGAACAATATTGTTACGATTGCGTTTCTTTAAATAAATGTTGTCAAATAATCTAACGGTGAAGAAGAAAATCAATTCCACGAAGCTTAGTAGACTTGCACCCACGAATAATCCAGCTGTGCCTCCGACGGACACTGAAATAATACCAATTTAATAATGAAAAAAAAGAAGATTCAAATCAAGAAAAAGAGCTAATACTAATGAAGATTAGCTATTTAATTGAGGCAACAAAAAATCTTATTTCTTATTACCTACTAATTATATTGTAATTTATAAAAAAAGAATATTTTTATTCTTTGTATAATCAAAAGTCTTTATTTTTACCTAAAGGGTCATATCGTATGATTGAAAAAAATAACAAAAAATTCATAATATTATGTCGAAGATAATAATTATGTACTATCTCTAAACGAACACGTCTTATCCGTCTTTTTAGTTGAAGATTTTGTAATTGCACTTGTGCAAGCTTGGATTCCAACATTATAACATTAGATATAAAATAGTGCCAAGGTCTTTATTTTATTTTTAATTATCAAAAGTAAGTAATGAACTCAATTACCAACTAAATCAAGACGGCTTCTAACGACATTCCTCTTGAATCTTTCGGTCGGTAAATACGCTAATATCAGCTCTACGTAAGCTTTCTTCTTTTTAGACCGCCCACTATGAACAAAATGTATTATCAATTCACATCATATGAAAAGACTTATTGTGCACAAGTAATACAAAACTACAAATAAAATAAGCAGATTATATGATTGTTGTATCATTAGAGCAGCATTTTTTTATAGACAATCTGGTGGTCCAATAGATGTAGTGAAAATCAGTGTGAAAATATCAAAACAGGATGCAATAAAGAATGTATTTTCACGAGACTAATGCTTAAGCTAAAGACGCGGGTTCGAATACCAACTCATGACCAAACTTTTTCTATTCTTGAAAAAAAAATTGCATTTATAAAAACATACTATGAATGTAATAAAATTAAATCTAACATTTTTACATGATTTCTTATCATGCTTACAATCTCAATTATTTATTTGCGTACCCTTTAGCTCTTACAACATCTTTTATAACAGTGATCTCTGTTTCATCACAAGAAGGCAGACAGTCGCACGCCAAGCCGGGTCGTTTGTTCCATGGTGGCTTGAGAGTGGTCAAGTCGCTCGCGTGATTGTGCAGGCATGATATACCAGAGATATTCAAACTCAAACTCAAACTCAAACATTCATTTATTCAATTAGACTACTATTTAGTAGCACTTTCGAATCGTCATTACATAGTATTTTAACATTTACCACCGATTCGGAAAGCAGTATCTATGGAGAAGAATCGGCAAGAAACTCCATAGTTGCTCTTTTAAATAATGTCAATAAATTTACATAATATGTAACTTATATCTACCTAACTACATAATATGCCAAAGAACTGTCCTGTGGTTTTTACGCGACAACCCTCCATGGGTCTTTATCGTCCATATATTCCTGAATACTGTAGTACGCTCTCTGAACTAGTACATTTTTTATGTAAGTTTTAAATTTAGTACTACTAAACTCTTTAATATTATGAGGAATTCTATTGTATAAGCGTATACCTTGACCCATAAATGAATTTTTAACTTTAGCTAATCGGAAAAATGGCATTTCAATTCTATTCTTGTTCCTTGTGCCATAATCGTGTCTATCTCCTACTCTTGTGTGTAAGTCAGAGCTTTTGTGTACATGCAAAATATTGTTAAATATATACTGTGATGGTACAGTAAGGATACCAGTATTCTTAAAATGATCTCTTAGTGAGTCCCGAGCACGTAAATTATATATAGAGCGAATGGCTCTTTTCTGTAAGATAAATATAGTTTCTATATCTGCAGCCCTGCCCCACAGTAGAATTCCATAGGACATAATGCTATGAAAGTAGCTGAAATAAACCAATCTGGCCGTATCTTCATCGGTGAGATGCCTTATTTTTCGGACTGCATATGCAGCAGAACTGAGCTTACCTGCAGCGGTGTTGACATGGGCTCCCCACTGTAGTTTCTCGTCCAATGTTAACCCTAGAAATACAGTAGACTCAGTAGGATGCAATACCTCCCCGTTCAAGGTAATATCTCTGTTCAACTTTTTTACATTAGGAAGTAAAAATTCAACACAAGTGGTTTTTTTGGCATTTAATAATAAATTATTGGCAGTAAACCATTCAGATATGTGTAAAAGAGCACTGTTCACTTCGTCAACATTTGGGTCATGCCTATCCACATTAAAAATTAATGAGGTATCATCTGCAAACAGAACTATTTCACACCTATCCTGCAAATAATAGGGAAGATCATTGATATATACCAAGAACAAGAAGGGACCTAAAATTGACCCCTGTGGAACACCAATGTTAATTGACGCACCGCTAGAACGTTCCCCATTAACAACTACAGTCTGTATCCTATCATGCAGGTATGACGCTATGAGGTTCTGGGCTTTTCCTTTAATTCCATAGTGATTAAGTTTACGTAACAAAGTACAATGTTCAACGCAGTCAAATGCCTTGGAGAGGTCACAAAATATCCCTAGAGCATTTTTTGAGTTTTCCCATGCCTTATATATATGTGTTAGAAGTGCAACTCCAGCATCTGTGGTTGAGCGCCCCTTTGTGAAACCAAACTGTTTGGTGTGCAGTAAATTATTATTTGCAAAATGACTACTCAATTGGTTTAATATTAACTTCTCGAATACCTTACTTAATGTTGGTAAAATAGAGATAGGTCTATAATTGTTACAGTCTTCTTGATCGCCCTTCTTAAATAAAGGTATAACTTTACTAAGCTTTAGTAAATTAGGAAATGTACCATAGTCACAACACTTATTAAATATGGAAGCTAAATTTTTCGCAATATTTTCTATTATATTATTAACTAAATTTACGGACATTCCCCAAAGATCACAAGTATTTTTAAGATTAAGCGTCTTAAAGGCAGTAACAATATCATTAGCAGTTACGTGTCGTAATTCAAATAATGTACTGCACTCCGCAACATGGTCCCTCAAAAAGGTCTCTGCAAGTGCTGAAGACGAATTTAAACTATTAGTAATAGTAGCAGGGACACTACTGAAGAATTCTTCAAAAGCAAGCGCAACATCAGCACTTTTGTCAATAACCCTGTCATTATTTACAAGTTTTATGGTATTACTTGATTTGCTTTTACCCATTTCACCATTAATAATTGACCAAACTGTTTTAACTTTATTATCAGAGTCGCGTATTTTTTCTTTGATATACAAACGCTTTGCAGTGAAACAAACTTTTTTAAAAATTTTTGAGTAATTTCTAACATAACTAAGAAAAGATGGGTCTTTATTATATTGCTTCATACCATATAATTCATAAAGAATGTTCCTGCACCTATGTATACTAGCTGTCGCCCATTTACTAAATGGTAAATCCTTGGTAATATTTAAAGATTTAACTTTAAATATTTTTTCAAATTCTTTATGTACTAAATTAAAAAGATTTTTAAACATTTCACAAGGACTATTAGGATAGGATTGATCATTTAGTACGGGCAGGTTTTTATTAATATTATTCCTAAATTTATTAATGCCTTTTTTAGTTATAGGCCTAACATTAATCCTTTTAAATGTAGGTATGCAATCCCATTCAAAAACTACTTTCTGGCCACAGTGATCCGAAGTCAATGTATTGAGAATATTTTTCTCTAAACAGATGCAGTCACAGTATATATTATCAATACAAGTTGCAGAAGTAGGTGTAATTCGTGTGGGTTCGTTAAAAAGTTTATATAGATTAAATGACTGAAACAAATTAACAATTCGTGTAGCCGTTTGTGTTTGTAAAAGTAAATCAATATTAAAATCACCACATACTATAACTTTTTTTTTACTCCTGCTTAGACGCTTTAATATTTCTTCCATGACTGTCTCAAACATATTATAGTCACTGGAAGGGGGTCTATAAACGCAAACAATAATATAACGCTCCAGCTCCACACAGGACAGTTCAATGGTCCGTTCTACAGAAAGACTAACAATGTCAGTTCGTTCTTTACATTTTACACTATCATGTACAAAAATAACAGAACCTCCGTGAATAGCCTGTGTCCTAAAGTATATACTTTTTAATTTGTAATTTTCAATATTTACTAAGCTATTTACTAAGCTACTATTGCAGCGTTTTGAATCCTCTGAAATTAGTGTACTATAAAGAATCAGTAGCATTGAATAGAAATGCGAATTGTGATTACAAATTAAATTTATTTACCGTTTTAATAGCTATTTCTAATTTCGTAGATGTCACATCAAAGATATAATATGTATAAAATATTATTATGCCACCTTAAGGTCGCTCTGCAAAAGCCTTTACAATTGAGACTACCTTTATACCTTTACCTTTCAAAGATTACCCAGTCAGATAGCCTTACATTTCTATATCTTATAAATAGTAATTAGTGACTCTATGAGTAATATACCTAATATGTACCAATTATCAAAATACGTATAGCAGCCTACCAGCTCCAATCATAAAATGATCATTGCATCCACATATCTCCACTTGCCGTTTCTTTCTGCACAGCACGGTGCATGTGCTATATGAGTAGTGTGGGTAGAGACCACCCTGGTTATCGTCGTTGAAGCGGCAGGCTCTCTGTTCACGTGTAGTCTGTACTACTAGAGGGTCGTTTTCTATATTTCTTACTGTTAAGTGACGTCTGGAAGAGAATCATTAAAAGAGCTAGAGGTGGGTGTTGATAGAGTAATGATGGAAAGGATCCTACTAGCTATAAAATACATTTCTTTTGTGATAAGTCGGTGTAGGAAAAATACCCTAGGTGTTTGTTAAAGGGATAGTGTGGATAAAAAAGGTTAATTATGAAAATTAATAAGCAACTTTTTAATTTCACAAATTAGAAATGTAAAAAAAAGCTCTTGTAGGTACTTAGTTGTGCGAAAACCTAATAAAATTTCAAAGCCGAACAAAATTTATCTACTGATTAAACTTACAGTTATTTAATTGTTATTGCACGCCTCATAAGCGAAGCGTTGAGGTGGGTACTACTGTCACTTCGCGCAAAACATCTGATTTTTCAAACTTAAAATGTCTTTATGTATCATACATTGCACTTGTAAGATAATACATACACACACATATTAAGAAAAAACACTATTTTTAACGTTCATGATATTTTTGATGTCATTTTTGTTATTTAAACTAGTTAAAAAACAGTTTAAAAAAGTTCTGTCTTGGACGTCCGTGTGTCTGTATGTGCGGATCCTTTTTCTTGTTAACACGATAGCGACCGAAATACTTTACTAATCGAGTCTTTTTTTTTCTCTTACGCTTGAGTATGCTCAGGAATAGAACCCTTTCATTTTTCAGGGTCTGATTCGATGTGGTTTAATTGTTATTAAATAAACAAAAATAATAATTAATAAATATTTATTAAAAAAAATTATGAGGCGTGCACTTTTGGATTTTCCAAATTATTTTTATTTTATAAGTACATAATATAATATGTAGGATATTCAAAATAAAATAAGACTTACTGATAATTTTTCCCTGACGCTAATTTTAATGTTGATGAAGTGAGTGTGGTTACAGTTGGTACTTCATCTTCTCCAAGTGTATATAACTTTAATAATGGAAATCAATTTTATTATTCCAATAACATATTAAATTTAAAGTATATGAAATATTTACCATAGCATGTTTCAGTAATAATTCAAAGCTTAGAACTCCTTGTTTATGCTGTTTATTACTAACCATAGGATATATTTTAGGATTTCTGAAAAGTAGTACATATCATATTGACAAACACTTTTAAGCTATAATATTTTGTATTAATTTATTAATGAGGTGCTCTTATCAATTTTAAAGTAGAGCGAAACGCAATAAAATTTAATTCGCAGCTATTTAATGATTACGGAAAATTTTTATTACATATATAGAAAGATGGTCGTTACGCGTCAACTTTTCAATCAAATTATTTTATCAAAAGTGCAGCTTTTACTGTAATTTTATTTATTTAAAGTTATATATAACTCCACTCTTAAACTTACTCCACTTGAATAGAGTTGATCGTATAACACATTCCGATATCCGTTTGCAAGGGAAGAAAGTACTCGCAACAATCAAATGCGTTTCCATTATATGAACAATTCTGTAATAATTGGGAGCATGGACTTCTAACGAGATCTGCGTAATATGAATAGTTAGATGTTGGACATTGGGAATCTGGGTTCTTGGTAGCGTAACATACATCAACCAGCCTGTAGGCAAAACCACGGAAGTACGCTATGTCGCGTAGTGCGTCTTCCAGGTCTATTAAATGGTCTGGTGTCCAGATTCTGGAAGATGAAGAGATGTACATGTACTAAACAAAATACCACATCTACTCATGTTCATTTAATGGGGAGTTATTAGAAAGTTTTCTAACTAAACTATTAACGGCGCACTTCATGACTTATAGCTGCTAGCATGCTTTCAATGGGGAAATTGAAAATTCGATATAACCAGGATTTTAGAAACGCTAGAACTGTCACTTTAATCTTTTATCAAATAAAAGCGGACATTTAGACTCTACATTTTACAATATATAGAACTTACTACGAACTCCTACTACGTTATAAAGGTTCTATAATATTGTGATTCGTAAGTATTTACTTACGTATCAGAAACGTTAAAGATCTTATCATCATTGTCTAGTTCACAGACCGCAACTGCTGGTAACTTAGTGTCCCAGTCTGTATACGTAGTTTCTACTCCGAAGCTTATGGGATTGTTGACGAAGGCATCCCACGCGGACCCAATGAGGAGAGCAGAACCGTACCATGACAGAATGACTAGCAAAACCCAGAACAACCTAGAATATTCATAATGTAATAATTTTTATTGTTATTTTATGCATGTGTGATTTTTTTGCGTCACTTGGAAAATTATAATTAATTGTTGAACGTTTTAAATCTTATTTTGCATACAGATAGATATTTTTATTAATTATCCTTTTCTACAGAACTAAGCAGATAAAGTGGCATTATTTGGCGCAGTGGAAAATGTTTATAGGCAAAATGAATTAAGTTAAAAGTTTCATTGACTAATTCTATGATGTATTATTGGATATAATATATACCTACCTTTCCACCCAATGCTTAGTTTCATCAGCAATTATATGAAATCCAGCGAAGGTACAAACCCTACAATATTCTTTAACATGATGCTTACATGATACAGACATTGTTAACATTAAACTGACAATTAATATAAATGCACACTATGATCTAATTTGTGAAGTTCACGCTACACTTATTGTGCAATTGCTTTTAATAATTAATAAGATAATTGCATTAGATACAATCATTACATTTTAACACGACCAAGGTTAAAAATGCGATTAAAGTGGTTATTACGATTTACGGTACTTTGATGTTGCAATTACAATTATTTGATCACGACCTTCATGTTTAATGTATCTACATGACTAATAAAATGTAATCTCATAATTAAAAAGCCAAACTTGTAGAATACGAATTTATTTATGTATGTACAAATCTAAAAGTACTTAAATCTAGATCACAACTCATTTAACAAACATAATAAAAATACACACATTAGTTGTAACTATATGTACAATAATCAATATACAATCAACAAAATACAATAAACATCAATCCTTCTAGACATGCAAACAATATGGCTCTAAGTAAAGCAGAAATACTTTTATAATATAACACAAAAATACATTGGCATTGCACTTTTTATTCGACGGAATAAGTTCATATACTTATAGGAGACTTGGATGTGTACAGAAAAAAAAAAGAAAGAGGGCATTGCACCCATAGCTGCTGTTTCATATATGTATTTTCAAACGGAACACTTTGGAATTGAGGAGAATATAGGATGAGAAAGGAAAGGAACACTGGTCTCCATTTTACGAATATATTTACATAATGAAATTATAGGATCTTAATTCCCTTCACTTTAAATATTGTAATAAATCTGGGTTCAGTACAAAAGGAGAATCATTACTGGGAGGGTAATAATGAGCGTGATTGTGTTTATTTGAGGGATACTGGTTGATGTAATTCCTCCTTCCGATGAAGCCCGCGTGCGTCAAGATTTTGTAGATTTCCGTTCTCGATACAGTGTCCGCTTCTCTTTCGAAAACCTGAAACAATACATAAGGCTGTTAAAAAAATAAGGTTATTGTAACAAAGTTTACATAACACATCGCGTCGTATGCCTTACATTTATATCTGTGATCTTTATACCTATCTATGATACTGTAATAATAAAAATCCTCATTAGTTATATAATAATATGTACATATTATATTATGTAAAATAGAATTCCCCAATTTTTTGAAGACGACACTTTTATGTGGGTCGATATGTTTTGATTGTTTCATACAGTTGTGTTTTGAGTAACTTTACGGACATTTTGAATCTTAAAATCAATACATTAATCTTTAACTGGTTTGTATTACGGGAAGGGAAAGGATTACCGCTTTCTCTCCATTATGCAACAGACTGGTCAAAGGCAGAACTTCTTGGAGATTTCGGTTCCATAACGCTGGGCTTCTGAGGTGGAAGGGTAGCTGGTCTTCAGCGTGACGCACTGCGACCACCGCGGGGTGCGGGGGAGGTATGCCATTGGCCAGATATGTACTGGTCAGCAGGAGCACGATGGATTTGATCATTGTTGTCTGGGGAGAAAGGATGTCTTTATATTAATTTTTAAACATACAAAGTATCGGAAGTTCTATGATTTTCAGATATCATATACTTTAAGTAGTAAGTACCTATCTATTTTCTCATATATTAACTGTTGATTTAACAAATAATAACGACATTACCGTAAAGGGATTTTTTCGTATGACTAAAATACAACCAGCTTTTGCTCAAATTAATTTTCACGAGGCTTTCAAATATGAATTATTTTATAACTCTATATGTACCCATTTAACTAATATACGAGTAAGAGCTTTTTAATCTTAGATACCATAATATCTATACTAATATAATAAAGCTCAAGAATTTGTTTTGTTGAAAGCGCTTATCTCAGAAACTACGGGTCCGATTTGAAAAATCGAGAGTCCATTTATCGTGTTATTTTTTTTTCATTGTGTAAAAATATTTAATTATATCAATTTTGTTTCGTACATTTTACGTATTGGTTGTGAAAAAATAAATCAGACAAAAACTGTAATACCGCTAATATTTTTAACTAAGATTAATTATCTGACCTGGCTCTAGATTTACATATGAATTAGGTAGTTGATTAATTATTTTACATAATAAGTGGACATCGAGGAAATAATAATTTCGTCGGATAATATATTTGATTGATTTATTGAAGTTGAAATATGCGTGCGCGTATTTTTTTTACTAATCGTTAAATCGTCATGTCTCTATACATATAGCATACATATAGCATACACTAGCTTTCCGCCCGCGGCTTCGCCCACGCTTTCAATGCGAAAAACCCGCGTAGTTCCCGTTCCCGTAGGTTTTCCGGGATAAAACCTATCCTATGTGTTAATACAAATTACACTCTATATGTGTGCTAAATTTAATTATATCCGTTATAATCAGTAATATTTGCGTGAAAGAGTTGTTACATATATACATAAACATACACATACATCACAAACTTTCGCGTTTATATAATAATAATAAGGGTCATTACTTGTTATTAAACTTTTATCAAAATCGGTTAAGTAATTGCCTGAGGGACTAACGAGCAAGAAACATTCATTTTTATATTATGTACATGTTCTAGGTAATTCTAGTTACCTGCAAAGTACAAATGCAACGTCCTTATTGCACAATCGATTGCAGGTTCCATGTTAAAAGCATGGTTTGTGAACAATACGCCAAGGTTAAACTTATAAACGTTATACTTTCAAATGTTCCAAACATTGGTTAATGTTCTAGAATCTTCCACGTGAGAAAACAACATCACTTTGCGAAAGACCATCACATGACCGCATAAAATCTTCACATAAAAACAACGAGGCCAATGTACTATGAAAATTACGTTTGATTTATATTTTTGTTACTCAAATATTTTCATATTAATTATAATAAATTTCATTGCTTCTTTTCATTTAAAAATTGAAGCAGTCTGGTATTCATCGTTTAATTAATAAAGATATTCCGAAAACGTTAAACCTACCACAGATAAACGTAAACATAATGTACCTATCTATATTCTATACAATAAAGTGTCTCCTTTAAAAACTGATTAGAAAGAAGTGCATTTTAAAGCCAATTAAATAGTCAAAACCGCATAAGACTCAAACGTCTATGTACAATAAAAAAAACATAACATGAATTTTTTCGTAACGGTTCATTTGACGTGTTATTGAATGGACCATAGACAGCTTAATTGATAGTTTTTACGAATGTTCAAATAACGGTAATGATTGTGTATACCGATATTGAAGTAGCTTTATCTATTATGTATTAAGTGGGCGAATTAAGCTTCAAAATATCGTAACATGTTACCTAACTTGAATGTTAATAAAAAAACAACGCGTGCGCGTGCCTACAAAATTGTTTTTTTAGGACAGGACAGATGTTTTTAATTTGATGGAAAAATAAAATTAAGAAATAGTTGCTATAATATTACTGAGTTTATCTATAACTGTATATGTTTTTACTAAAACTGCTTGCTTTTGCTATCTATTTAAAAAAAAAAAGAAAGAAAGAAGAACTAAAAACCACGATTTTATAAGACAAACTAACAATAGAGTCTAAAGGAGTTACATATAAATATAGGTATACAGGTGAAGCTAAGCTAGTAAAAAATTGTAAAAAAAACACTTAAATTTTTTAAACCAT
This sequence comes from Colias eurytheme, assembly GCF_061535395.1. Lineage (NCBI taxonomy): Eukaryota > Metazoa > Arthropoda > Insecta > Lepidoptera > Pieridae > Colias > Colias eurytheme. Next base: position 2,908,436 of record NC_142992.1, on the reverse strand, counting down.
TTTTCACTCAAGAATCATTTACTTAAAGTTAAGCTTGAGTAAACAAAAAAAGCAAAGGTAAATAAAACAACACCACAAGCCATTTATACCCACGCTGTACAACACTAATCACTTCATAAAAAACACAACACAACACTAACCTTTTATTCACTTCACTAAACGTACACTTTACACCACAATAAATTAATTGTAACAAAGGCTAACGTTGGCATGCCTTTATCAGGTGCGCTGAGTAAATGCGACCCGAACCAAGTGAGAGGCTGTACCCACCACCTATCATCCTTCAAATTCCACCAGAACCATTATTGTGTGTTCATTATTACAGCATCTTTTAATATGCTATATAGTATATACATAGCTATATTGTATATCTAGGTGTTTTGTGATTGACTAGTAAAAACAATCGAATTCGTATTTTTAACGACAAAACAATACTTCGATTAGACATTTTAAACCTCCGTTTTTTCTTTTTTATACATTGTCAGTTTTGAAAAATTGTTTTTAATAATATATTGACACAAACATATTGAAATGTTTATAAGTAATTAATTTAAAAATATAGGCACGTTATTGATGAGCAATCATAAATCAAGTGCAAACTAACCTTAGATTTTGATGTCTATATTTAAATAGAAATTAAGTTTTCGCTAGATTATCTTGTTGTTATCACATCGTATCACATTTCGTTACATAATTAATAACCAGTCTATCATTCTATATTAAAGAATTTTCCGTTTAAACTTTTGTTTAAATTATGACCCTACTTCCAATTAAGACTAGTAAAAACAACTTTTTAAATATAATTAGTGTCATAGTTTAAACCACTATCTATTCGCATTTTAATAAACAATAATAATTAAATTTCCATATTGGGACACGACGGAAAAATATTAATATTCATACAATTCATAAAACTAGATTAGTTTTAGTAAATCTCGCTCGTAATATTTCTACGCAATGAGCAAGATTTAACTTATAATTATCTATTTAGGATGTTTTGCATACAGTATATAATTATATAATATGTATTGTAGTATATTTATAGCTATAATAGTATAATAAATATGTTAATCCGATACCTTTGTTTTTCGTTTCTTGTCACGCCATGGCGCCAACCGGTATTACAAAACTCGATCTGCATTTTTATAGTGTCGCTATAGGCTATATGCAAAGTAATTTAATTATGTAATATTTAATGGAATAATAATTAATTATGGATAATTATGGCATTTCAATTCTATTAGGTTTACACGGTTTCTTATGTTTTAGAATTAGCATACTGCATAATTTCGATAAAGGCGGGATTTGGCTTACGCATTGCCATACCTTCCTAATACTTGGTACGTCTAATGTCACTCGTAGTAAGAAGGTATGATGATGAATAGGTAGGTAATAATTGTTCCAAAGAAAGTATCATAAGTGTTTCTTTTCAAATAATTAAACTAGTTTTGTTTCTTATTTACATAATTAAATGTAAGTTCACACGAGAAAACCATAAACCGTACCTATAACGTATCAATGTAATGTTGTCATATCCGAAGGGCAGGAAAAGGAAATAATAAAATGAATAAATGTAATTGAATTTCTAGATTTTTTCAAATTATGAAACATATTTTATGCTACCTGTTGCCAGCGGCTTCGTCCGCGTTGCCAATGGAAATATCCATGGGAATGAGATGGTCTCCGCGGCCTATATCGTCTCTAAAAGTCCTAACTCCTAACTATCTCCAGACACAAAAAACATAATTATTATAAATAACCCCGCTGCGAAGTGAGTGAGAAGTAGTAAGGTTATAATGGCTATGATTTGACCAGACTTTCTTAAAATGTAGAATTATTTCAAACATGTAGAATTATATATACCTATAGGCTTATATCGGTTGCGGTCTTAGTTGCGATCTAGGATGCTGCAGTCTCGTATGAAGAATGCACACGTACAAAATCTGATGGCTCGTCACGATGACTGTGCATAATTCAGTGCTTTGTCACGGAGTGTTGCTTACAAATATTACATGAAATAGAAGTATTGGTATAATTGGGTTTTCAGAAACACTTTTGGATATACAACCCTCAATTTGAATATCAATAAGGTTATATGTTTTGTTATCCGTTCTTCCTAATAAATATTGGTGTGGATCTCTCTATACAGTGTGGAAATATTCGATGGGCCCTGGAGGGGAAGTACCTACTTGAAATACTGGAGATAGAAAATTTTGCCGAAAGGAAACATTCCTTTAAGTTTAAAAAGAAACTGCATTTAAAGATTTTCGAAAATTCACTTGCTTCGACCGGGAATCGAACTTCTATTTCTTTTTCCCTCTAAATTTTCCACCCTGTATATTTTACGTCATATGCGTAATCACATGTTTTAGAAACAAGCTATAAAAAAACACTTAACATACACATTATTTATGTATTCACTCAGGCAAAACCATATAATTTTAACGTAACATCGAAAGGCAAAAAGAGCAATATTGTAATCGGATCCAAAATAGCGATTATGTCAACAACTGGGTTATTAAATATTGTAAGTTTCGTAAAGATGACACTACCGGATGCCGTCTTTACGGAGCCTGCAGCCTTTTATCATTATAGTTAGATTTTGTTAAGAGTGAGGGCGAGGGCTTATGTATCTATGGATAGGCTATCGTATAAGCCTAAAATGGTGCATAAATTATAACTAATTACGACGACTATCGAAGATATATATATCATAATAATATTGTATTTATTTCAAAGCATTAAATTGCCTTCTTAATAATTTGAAATAGAACTGACCTACTACAAAAAAAAACAAGTTTTAAACAATATATTTTGACGTTAGAACTACTACTACTAACTAGTTACTTGTACTAGTGTACACACGTAAGAAGTGAAACTTCTTTATGACCTTATTTTTCAACAAATAATTTACTAAGTACCTACATATATGCAACTTTACAGAAATACGTTGAATCACGCGTGGTAGGGATAAGAAAAAGATGGCGCGCACTTCAAAAAGCTTTAGATAAAATAAATGGTTTATTTTAGGACATAATATGTACTTAAGTTTTCACCGATTGTAATAAAAAAATCTTTTTGTATAAAATATGTACTTAAATTAATTACCTAATATTTAACCAAAAGCACTAAAGCTATTCTTTCCATTACTATACTAACGATCAATAAAATTGAATTAAACGAGTTTAAAAGTTACATAATAATGCCACAGAATTCGTCGGCTTATCAAGTCTAGATTGGCAAAAATTAGGGTAAAGCAGTTTTATTATATCACGTTATGCAAATTATAGTTGGTGAAAGTATAAGAATCACATGACTGACCATTCCGAGCAAATCACATTGCAAAACCATGTTTCCAAACAAACTACAATTAATACACCTACAATCTACATTCCGCATATTTATGTGTATTGAGAATTGAGATAAATTTTGCATTGCTTAATCCTTGTTTATCTAATGGTGAACAACATTTCTGTTTTAATTAGAATGCAATTTATTAACAAAACATATCTAAAGTCTTTATAATATAGTACTAACCTTTTATTTTAGTGAAAGACCAGTGTTCAGACAAAAAATATATAAAAGAACCCATTGGAAAAGGAAGAGGATATAATAATAATTATAGTCCATTGAAAAGGTACATTGAAGGTGATGCACGCTGGCCTAAAAAATGTACCAATTAAATAAAAAAATGAAAACAGACGTTTTGAGACGGATGGATGACTTGAATGGATGACCATTCAAGAGGTGTCTCGACGGCCGCGGCCGCTCTACATCAGTAAAGCGGCCGCTCCTATAAATTTATGCAGCATAAGTATTTTGATTATGCATCAATATGAAGCCTCATTCTGTTTGCTTTGTTCAAAGCTCAAAAATTGCCCGTTAAATTAAAGGTTAAGAGCAGTTTATAGCTGACATTATACTATTACCTGTGCTACTACTATGTAGATGAATATAAAAAAGTGTGCGACGACAATAATTACAAATAGGTATAAAGAACTATTAATTTAGTTGAATACATACCTACTAAACAATGCTCTTAGTATCTACAACAGTTAAAATGCTTGATTGAAAACATTTTAGAGCATTTTTATGTTTATCGAATCGTAAATTTCAAATCGCGATTCTGGCCAATAGCTTATCTTTTAAAGGAGCTAATAATTCGCTATGTCACTTTTTTTTTCATAAATAAAAACACAATATAGATTTTCTAAAACATTTGTCCCCAATGTGCTTAAAAAGTTAAAAGCATTCATTCGGAAATTCTAACGTGACTTGTTTTGGAATATGTAGGATGGTAAGGTTTGGAGGAAGATTCGTATGAATTGATAATTTATAGGAGAACTCTATATTTTCTGATGACAGAACGACGTCTACAATAGACGTCAATCGTAATTATATGTTTAAAGTAAACAAATGACTACTCATCCATAGGTTAACATATATTAATGAACAAACAAATCACAGTAATCAATAGCTTTAAAGAATCGATCAATCATAGCGTTTAACCTCACTTCGCCCGATGTTATCTAGTAATAGAATATTTAAACTATGGCAGTTGAGTCCACATGATTTAAAATGATCCTTGACACTGCAAGAGTTTACTTGTGTTAAATGAATGAAAAAATAGAGAATTTTTGTGGCAAAAGCAATACTGTATTTAAATTATTAGATTAATAATAATCTTCTAATCTATCTTATATTACACTTGAAGTAGTTGTCACGTAAATGCAGAGGAAATGTAGTAATAAAGATATAATGGAACCAAATTATTCCATGTATCGTGACCGTTTAAAACGAAGAGAGAGAACAAAGAGTGACATGTTAATGGCTAGCGTTAAAACAATTAGCAAAGAGTATTGTAAGGAGTCTTCAATTTGTGGCCTAAAGCACCTGGTTGAAGACACGTCTTACATAGAAAGGTATGTGAAAGTAGGTACCATATTACTGGAGTGGACCTTAGACACGTTTCACTAGACAGAAGTGCAGTTATGCAACTAAAGACTGCTTCGTTATGTCATGGATGCAGTTTGCTTCCTTCTATATTGACCGAGACGAGAATGCGATAAGTTTTATGTGGGTAATGGGAATAATGTGTTTATATTATGTTTTCGTATGGGAGGGTGGCATTTGGACATGCATGATTTTTTTAACGACGCTCTCACAATAGGTTTTCTTTGTCTATAGGAATGAAGTTTTAAACCATCTATAGAGCTTTTTATTTTTTAATTTTAAAATTTCGTACCTAATTATAGTCACGAAATTCTGCGAAACTAAAATACATCTTTTAAAGCATTTATGTAACATTATGTCGCTTATAAATATTTAAAAAATTCCAAGTTTCAACAACAAATAGAGAGTTAAGTAGTAAAATTTGCAATACAAAAGAATTAAGATACGCCACATGGTTGACGTTCCATGTACCCGGACTAAGCGGTTCGGATCGACATTCTTTATTCGAACCGCTAGGGACTGGAACATGCTTCCTGAATCTGTGTTCCCCGATGAGTACAATATGGGGGTCTTCAAGAGGAGAGTGAACAGGTACATTCTAGGGAAGCACGCTCCATCTTAGGCCATATCTCAGCTTACCATCAGGCGAGATCGTGGCCAAGTGCTCCCCTATCGCAGCATAAAAAAAAAAAAAAAAAAAAAAGAAAACCTTGACAAAAATGTAAAGATGCGTGTTTTAAAAGAGATACAGGTCTAATGGATGGAAACTTTTTGTACCTTTCTCTGTTTACCGGCCTTGAAGAGATTTTAAAGTTACATCTTGTATGATTGATGTTTGAGAACCTTCACTTTATGCAATGTAATCAAAATATAAACAAGCACTTATTTTTGAACCTAAGAAAAAAAACCTATTGATTGTAAATTTGAGCTACTTACATAAATTTAAACTACCCGGCATGTTCATTTTTTTTATTCTTATGTTAATTTTAAAAATAAGTACGTAGTTACTTAGTACAATTAATAACAGATTATACTCAAGCATCAATCCTGAAATGCTGAATCATTCATTCTAATGAGAATCATTATTACTGACAGAACAATATGGATTATCACCATGCTAAGTGCACTAATATGCTCCATATCCCTGGTGTGGATGACCTTCGAGAGATACTACCAAGCTCCCTTGGTGACCACGCAGATGCCTGAAGGAGTGTCTGTCAGCAAAATCATCTTCCCAGCGGTTGGGATATGCACCAATAATAGAATTAGTAAACGTTCAGTCACCGAACTGGCGAAGAAATTGTAAGTCTGGTTGTTATAATATTAAATTACTTGCACAAATGAAATAAAATGAACAATTATAAGACATTGTTTGTGTAAACCATAAAAGAGAGCAGAATTGTTCCGTAATTTACTAAATATGCGATGCATTAAACGATTTTATATCGGTATATAATTTTTCCGACCAAAAAACATTGTCATACTTTCAGGATAAAAGAACCACGGAACAAAACCTATAACGAAGAGCAAATGCTAGAACTGCTCTTTGGTTTGGGTCTGTTCTACAACATGCAGCGGATGAACGATAAGATTGTCAATGTGAAGAAATTACAACGTGCCTTGGGAGAGTATGACGTCAACGAGCTCATGAGAAATGTAGTTAATTATAATTATTAAGAAAAAGTTTATTTTATTAAAACTAACTCTGAAAGGGGTTTCACATCTGTTTTGTTACTCTATTTCTACTGTGAAACTATCCCAGCTTAAACTTACCTTGATGCTTTATGTGCCCTGGGGATCGAACTCGATGACATAAAAGTATAAAATGTCGTTTGTACAAACCTTAGCGAAATTTCGCAGATATTTTCAATCTTGTTGAATTAGGAATAGGTTTATATTTATTGTATTTAGGTCTATTGGTCTATTTATAAAAAGGAAAAGAGTTTCGGAATAAATACTAACCCAACAGAGCGAAATCGTATCTCTATCGTCAACATACACTTTGAAACAATTACAAGAAAACAACGTTAATTACTTAACCGAGCAGCTAGCTACATGCTTTGGTTAAGTCATCAGTCATTGGACACTGATGTAAAAACAAGTTACGTAAATAAATACTTGACGAGGACAAACGGTAATCTTAATCTTATTACATTAAGCTTAATCGAGGTTATAGGCTACTTATTATCAATTTCGACGACGTAATTTCCCCATAAAAAGCCTTTTAAATATTTACTAATCTCTCCTTTTTAGCAAGAATGCCTTCTATAATATTAAGGATGTGACATCACGTGTTTTTAAAATCTCTTTTACAGAATTACTTTTTGTTGAAATTAGGCACTTTATTTTTTGAAAATCTTTTCGAAAAACGATAAACATGTTCTGTAGGTATTTAGGATCGTGTGATAGCGTGTGATTTATAAAATCTACAAATTTTTTTTATACCGAAAAATCCGTATTCTATTTTAACATAAAAAAATTGGCTGGAACTTAATCTATCATGCAATTAACATTTTTGTTTTAGCTAACTCCAAAGTGCGAAGATATTCTGGTGCGTTGTTCCTGGAACGAAAGTCCAATGAACTGCTCGGATTTGTTCGACTTTCGGTTGACTATGACTGGCTATTGTTGTACTTTCAACTATTTAAGGAGTTCTGATGTTATGTTTGAAGAGTATGTCTAAGATGTATAATTTTACAATTATTTAACTTTAATTTTACTAATATCATTTTTTGGAAATACATTTTGAATTGTTGAACGAATAACGTGGAACAAGTCTCTAGAATCTGGATGCTTCATGCTTCTAAACTTGTTAGCGTAATTTTTACTTATAAATCCAATCATAATAAACCGTAAGAATATATTTTAGGTAAGGATTTAGAAATAAATGTCCAATTGTTAATTTGTAATGTTGCCTAAATGTTAATAAGAGTTTTAATATTTCGTTTACTATAAGTATCTGTCTTTTTGAGCTAGGTACATAGCTTTGGTCTTTGGTTTTTCCAACAGAAGCCATGAGGCACGAAGTACTGATATGTATATGTATGGCAACAAATCGAGCTTCGATTTCGATCAAGGACTAAGGATCCTGCTACGATTAAATGAGAGTGACGATTTCTACTACAATGTACCTTTGAAAGGTGCTCAGGTATATGTATTTAAAATGTTCATTTTCAGACAAGAATATTTAATAAAAAATTTAAGATGCTTCAGAGCTTTTAGAGAGCTTTAGCAAAATTAATTCTATTTCAGCTGCAGTTCTCTGACGCATATGATTTTCCCGATGCTCCCAGTGGCAGTTTTTCAATGCAAATAGTCAGTCCTAATGTTCAGGTATTAACTATACGTATAATAATTTTACTTGAAGCTAATTTTCATTGAATGCTGACTTTTCATTTCTATAGTGATGAGCGAATATATTCAATCATATTTATTAAATTTTTTATACCATTATCAAGTTTTAAAAGGACACTAGGTACTAAACATTCCAGATGACTGTAATAGTTACAGCAAGTTTCACAGAAGCCTCACGAGATATCCAACATGTGCCCGTAAAACTGAGAAACTGCTTATTCTACGATGAATCTCCATATCTCCCATTCTATACTCACAGTGATTGCTTGTTAAAATGTCGAATGTACTTCCTAATGAGCAAATGTAATTGTACTCCGTTCAATATGCTCAAATTGGCTCACACTAGAACATGCGACGTCAGGGATATACCATGTTTAAGGATATTTAATGGTAACTTTTTTTACTATTTATAACCGAAGAATTTCAACACTCTCATACTGTGGCGAGACTTTACAATAAAACTTAAGATGCACAAGAAAAAAAACACTCATAGGTACCTACTGTTGTAGTAGTTACTTTTAATTCTTTCAATCATATGCATGACGCAAGTAGAAAAGAATATTGCACTCTAAAAAATTTTTTGTTCAAATTAAAACTGTTTTATCTTTTAGCTCAATCAACAGCCGTGCGACCAGATATTGAAAATGTTCCATCGGAATTGGAACTAAACCTCGTGTCAGGAGGCATTCACTGCCCCATGTGCTACCCAACCTGTTCAAAGACAGCCTACAACTACGACTTTACCAATATAAACATTTACCCCGACCGTACCGACGTTGATTCCATTAAGGACAAGATGGATTGGCTGTAAGTGAAAGTAGGATTATTTGGATCAAAATTGTACGCAAATAAATGATTTAGCTGTTACATAAATAATTTATTATTTAAATCAGACTGCACCACCTAAGAATTAAATTTATCCTCGTATTTCGAAGGACCTGAAAGCGGTGTTGTTGATGGGGCCTTCATTCCGAAAAGCTGTTTTGTCGATTTTAGACTTGGGGCTCCCGATTTTCTGCAACCAGATTTTCATATCTTCAACCGCGTTATGGGGCCCTTGTAGCTGACCAATAACTGTACCTTGCGGTGTGTTCATCACCCATCCTTTCAGTCCCAGCTCTTGAGCTTTTTTCTGCGTATGCTTGCGAAAGAATACCCTCTGAACCTTTCCAAACACTTCAAAATCAGTTGTTACCAAGCTTGCTTTTTTTATCCCAGACATTATTAAGTTATTGGAAAGAAAATTGTTCCATTTTGTGTCATAATATTGTGATATTTTCTTGTTTACTATCGTTGTTCGGGGTGACGTAAAGTCCATCTAGTTGTTTGTTTCCATGAGTTCACTTACAAACAAGGTTGCTATAGAGTCATATCACATCGTAAACAAAACAAAATGAACGCGTTATTGGTTCGGTTTTTGTAACTGTATTACGCAGGTTTTTCCCCGAGTTTGAATCATACATTTGTGGGTCAACTAGACACGTATATTTCAACATAGGTATGATAAATGTCTGCAAACTAAACAGCGCATTGTTGAGCTTTCAAACTATTGTTTCAGATACGGTGCGAATTTCACTGGAACATCCATTGTTCACGTTAAGTATGGCAGAGAAGTTGCAGACTGTTACGGGCAGAATGTCATAATGAAATGGTTCGACTTGATTAGTGAGTAGGCGTTGATATAGTTGAAGATAGTTTGCGTTTTTTATGCAGATACGCTGCTATTTAATGTTTTGAGTTTGCTTTAATATTTTGTATTTAATTCTTCGTAAGGATGCTTGCTTGTAGAATGATATGCGTATAATCATTGACATATACACGATAATGGTCAATTAATTTGAAAAGTGGAACGTTCAATTAAATTCGTAATATCGAATGATAAGCAACTTCTAAGATTTTGCTATGTACCCAACTATCATGCATGAACGGCCTATATTTTGCATGCTTATAATGACCCTATTAATCATTTTATATATTATGAAATTACACTTCCGATACCTAGGTATATTATATTTATTTGACGATGAATTTTAGCTAACTTGGTGACATTCTTCAGGTAACATAGGTTCAACGTGTGGTTTCGTCACGGGATTTAGCTTTGTATCTGTTATTGAGTTCATCTACTTCTACACTGTGAAGTTAGTGCGAGATTATGTTCTTCGGTTGCGACGGGAAAGACGAATCGCGAGCGAAGTGTCGACGCCTGCGCAGTTTGAGCACATTAGCCGATATCGACCTATTTATTGGAACGAAATAGCGGGATCGACGGCTTGGAGATTGAATACACCTGATTAATGAAAATATCAATGTTAATGTTTATCGTAAAGCTTTACACATGAATCTATTTTGTTAGAATTAGGATTAATTGAGTTGCAAGTAATAAATAATATCAATGTGTCAAATTCCTGCTCTTTTTTAACAACGTCTCGTCAACGAAGGCACGTCTACGGACTTTTTATTCTATAGACCCCAGTGATAACTCAACACGTTTACCTAAGACTTAGGTACGAGAAAAGATAAAGTTTATAGATAATGTACCTCACCATCCTCTCTAATCCATTAATAGAAAAGTCAGCTTTTGATATCAATATGTTTATTTTCCTAACTAACTAGTATAATCTTCCTTTGTAGTTGGGTCTAGAAAAAAAACATATTATTATCTACATGGTCTTGTATTTTTAAGCAAATAACTATTTATTTTAGATTTTCTATTTGTATAACAAACTGGGCTATCACCGCGAAAATCAGTAGAACCATTATTGTTTTGTTTTTTGAGCATATAAAATACAACGAAACATAAGAACAGCTGTAGTTTCACACAGTAATTTGTAGATGTTATCAATCCATAATTGCTGGCCAATTCGAAGTTGTATCATTGTGAATTATCGTTTTATAGAATAATGATTCTGTTACCAGTAAAATAAGCATTTCAAATAGGTATGGTATAACATCGTTCGATAGAGATATCGTAAAAAGTAGCTAGATATTATGAATCCTCCAAATAATTATGTAAATATTTGGTGGAATAGTATAAAAAGTCTACCAGATACAACATCTATTCATGGATTTAGATTTATAACTGACTCTGAGAGGCACTGGATTGAAAGGTATCTATTTATTTCTGAATTCATAAATTCGTCTATGTAGTTTTGTCCTGCAACTTTATTATACTACCAAAAAATCGATAAAATCTGCTTAAAATATAGGTACACAAATAGTACATATCTACCTACTTGTACTTACACATAAATATTTTTCAATAAATTTTTAATAGCATTCCAATATCTTAAGAACACTCTTTCTAGAATATTCTGGTTAGTCTTCGTATCGTTGTCTTGGTACTGCTCCTCTCTGCTCATTGCGGCTCAGTACAGAGCGTTTTTAAACAATCCGATATCGTTTGTCGTGGAGACCACTTACACGGATTGGAACACGGATTTTCCTACAATAGCTATTTGTGAGAGCGATAATACAGCTCGTATAGAGGAAATATCGGATGGGTAAGTGCTTTATTATCATATATTATGATTTTGGAGTTGTATATCTACTCATATTATTTTTTAATTAAAAAACAAATTCTCGTGTCACAATATTAGTAACCATTTTACCATACTCCGAAGCGGCTGGACCGATTCTTATGAAATTTTGTATTGCCTCGTTATATTGCCTACTCAGTAGATAGTATATCATAGATTCGAGAAACGGCAAACATCTATTTTTCATAAGGCAGAACAACGTTTGCCGTGACACCTAGCTTTTTATAATAGGGTAATGTAAGCTCACGACTCCTCATATCTTCCGCATAAACATACACTTTTTTAACTTTTGCTAAAATTTTCCATCAAAAAAAGTAAAAAATGTCGTGTTTTTAAGTTTTTATATTTATAGAATGAGAGAGAGACTTAATGAGTCTGTGATTTTATTAATTTATATCTGAATTAATTACATGAAAACTGTAAATTTAGTTTATGGGGCAAGGACCACGATTTTAACATAGAGGAAGTTTTGAAAGAGTTGGCATTTTACAAAGGCGTCGCGTATTATACGAGTGAATTTTGCAACACTGAAAACGCTTTACCTGAATGTTTCGCAGATAACATTACGTATTATGTGAATTTGGTAAGTACATTAATTAACAAAAATAATAAACATTTCAGGAAGGTTTAGATGAAACCTATTTTTTTACTTATTTTAATATAAAACTAGATACGATTAATTTTAATAGGTACCTAGTCTAGTGTGAATAAGTATATTGTTAGACGTAACATTTGATTTAATATTTTTGTGGATGAATAGTTGTCAATATAGCTGTCACTGTCACCTGTCAGAACATGCTTAGCTGTCGAATACTATAAATTGCCGCTTTCCTTTGACTCGTGGCGCAATCGTACCTCTTTTTTAGAGTATAAGTATTCTTTGAATCGTACGGATCGTGCCTAGGGGCTCGGACGTTGTTTATACGACGTTTGACCCAACTACCTTCACTTTGCTAATAGTCGTTGACTTGCTGCGATTTGTTAATCAATTAGGTAGCTGTGTAGAATCGCAGTACATTTTTATTACATTCAAAACTAATATTTAACTAGCCTCGCGTCTAATTTCTTATATCAGAATTGGGATAGAATTCAAGCCCACTATTTTTAAATGTGTTTATGTTTACGTAGTTTTGTAACTGGCATTTGTGTTTTTTTTTCGTGCGTTGTGTAAAGTAAAAGTTTATTACGTGGATTATTGTAACGGGAATGTAGTCCATCGAAGAAATTGTGTGTGCTATCTGGGCTGCGGTCCAGTGTTTGTAATAAAAACCTCTTAGTTCACAGGTAAATTAGATTCAGGGATGCGAGGGCCCTACGAAGTAGTGAACATCCTACCTAGTGGTCGATACGAGTTGAAACTTGTTGTGGTGACTACGGAAAGAAGACTCAAGCCGCGGCACAGCATAATATGGTGCCCTGGCGTGGCGAGTGGTGTCCTGAAGCATGTGCCGAGTTTTTTTTTGACGATGAATGTTATTGGCTCGTAGTGATTCAAATCGCTAGTCGAACCCTGGCGTTGAGGTATTGTCTAGTCGCTGACGTATCGTAGTGATGTATTTCACTAGTCGTACGAGCGTAGATATACCGTCAAGTCGCCGTCTGCATGTCCGTAGTGAGTTGTCTCGCTAGTCGGATTTGAGCGTTGAGGTATTGTCTAGTCGCTGACGTATCGTAGTGATGTATTTCACTAGTCGTACGAGCGTAGATATACCGTCAAGTCGCCGTCTGTATGTCCGTAGTGAGTTGACTCGCTAGTCGGAGTTGAGCGTTGAGGTATTGTCTAGTCGCTGTTTTACTAACGAGTGCGTAGAAAAGTATGGTCAGTGTGGCCGAGGCAGTGTGTTTTTGAAATCCCGAGATGAACTACCGTTGTATTGTAATACGAGAAAAGGCGTACGAGGACGTACGTTTGTCAGTATGGCCGTGTTAGACGTAACATTTGATTTAATATTTTTGTGGATGAATAGTTGTCAATATAGCTGTCACTGTCACCTGTCAGAACATGCTTAGCTGTCGAATACTATAAATTGCCGCTTTCCTTTGACTCGTGGCGCAATCGTACGGATCGTGCCTAGGGGCTCGGACGTTGTTTATACGACGTTTGACCCAACTACCTTCACTTTGCTAATAGTCGTTGACTTGCTGCGATTTGTTAATCAATTAGGTAGCTGTGTAGAATCGCAGTACATTTTTATTACATTCAAAACTAATATTTAACTAGCCTCGCGTCTAATTTCTTATAATATTATAATATCACAGACAAATAATAATAATATACTACGTATACAAATAATTTTTCCATGTATACAACTCGATGGGTTTGTTATACCATACACTTCTGAGGTGAAAAATCTGGGATTAACCTTTGACGAAATACTATCATGGGTACCACAAGTCAAAGCTGTTTCTAAAAAAGTGTATGCATCCGCAAACAGTTTAAAACGGTTAAGCCACTTCCTACCTATACCTACCAAGGTTATGCTTGCGCAGACTCTTCTTTTGCCACTCCTGGATTATGCTGATGCGTGTTACACAAACTTATGTGAAGAGCAGCTTAATCGACTCGAACGGCTCCAAAATACTTGCATCCGATTTGTTTATGGGCTGCGAAAGTTTGACCATATTTCCGAGTATCGTAGGAAACTTAAATGGCTGCCAATCCGTTCACGCCGGAATATGCATGTCCTCAAACTTCTCTACTCTATTCTTTTCTGTCCTAATTCCCCTTCCTACTTAAAATCTAATTTTAACTTCCTTACAACTGATACCTATTCTCTTAGATCTTCCAACAATCTTTTGCTTAGTTTCCCTATACACTCAACTAAATATTACACCTCCTCCTTCACTGTCACTGCAATCCGTTTATGGAACAACCTACCTGAGAGAATTCGTTGTGCTCAATCAATAAACTCTTTCAAGAAAATGCTGAAAGATTATTTCCTTTCCCTCTAATTGTAGTATTTATGTAATTATCGTATTGCTGTTTGTATCTGTAAGTATGTGTATGATATTTGTATATGTATGTATGTATGTGATTATTATATTCTATACGTAGGTATATAATATTTATGTATATGTGTTACTATATATTTTATTATTCAAATATTTATAACTCATGTTAATTATTGGCTCACACTACCGAAGTTATTATATTTTTATCCTCTACCCGACGGTTGCCTGGAAGAAATGGCTTATAGCCATAAGGCCGCCCACTGTATGCCGATTGTATCTTTTATTTTGTGTCGTCTTAATCTTGTATTTCCTATACAGTGAAGAATAAATAAATAAATAAATAAATAAATAATATTTATGTGTGTAGGTATACATAGCAGCTATGGAGTTTATTGCTGGTCCTTCCCCATATATACTGCTTACCGAATCAATGGTAAATGTTAAAACTGTTATGATGATTCAAAAGTGCTTCTAGTAAAACCATAAAATAGTGACAATTTGTTTTTATAAGAGATCCTGTAGTAACTAGATCTCAAATATCTCGTAATACAATATTTTCAATGAACTTTAACAGATCAGAAGCAGCTGTAAGGAAATAATTTCCGATTGTTCGTGGAATGGTATCAATTTTGACTGTTGCAAGTATTTCCGACCTATGGACACGGAGTTTGGAGTCTGTTTTGCAGTAAACACGATTCAAGGAAGGTAGAAACGTTTTTCATTTTTGCAAGACACGGCCATGGATACGGCATCTTCCTTCCAATCAGTTTTTTAAATGAAACCTCTTTAGGCGCGTTGATAGTAAAATTTCAACGTCGCGTCATGACAATACCATCACGTCATGAAGTAAGGCGATAATGTTGGTTTCTTTGAATCTTGCCAAAGAAGTTTCACTTCTGCTCGGCACACACGCTCTTTTTTATTTGTTTAAACGAGCATTTTACGCTATTTTAAACTTTATTACAGAGAGAGACATCCACCACGGTTAGAACTGGTCAGCAACCGGACCACAGGCCCCGGCGTCATGATGTTCAACGTTCTCGTACCGGGGAGAGTTTTCGTTTTGAACGAAGAGGAAGTGCCCTCTATAACTACACCTGGCTCTGATATCATGAGTGTTGGCCCGGAAATTTACAGAAAGTAAGATTTTTCTGGCTATAAATTGATTTATAATTAACTAGCTTCCGCCCACGACTTTGTACGTGCATCCCCGTTTTTCCCCGTTCCCGCAAGACTTTCGGGAAATCCTTTCTTAGTGGATGCCTACCTCCTAACATCTACCTGCATGCCAAATTTCAGCCCGAAACGTCCAGTGGTTTGGGCTGTGCGTTGATAGATCACTATATCAGTCACCTTTGAGTTTTATATACATATATATATATAGATTTATATGGAATTTGTTTCTATGATTTGGTTAAATTACATTTAATTCTGAATATAATAATTCAGTTACAAAGTAAGGCTCACTAATTGCAATCAATTTATTTACAGGCGTCTCATATCCATAAAAGACATTGCAAACGACGCTGGTGCCAGATTAATATCTCCAGAAAAGCGTAAATGCCGGTATACGGATGAAAATATACTAGACGTATATCCACACTATTCCTATACCGCGTGTACTGTACAATGCAGGAAAAATGCTCAATTGCGCACCTGTAATTGCACTAATTTCTACATGCCCAATATAGAAGAACATTTGAAGTGTAATGTTAGCGGTGTGATTTGTATAAATAATAACCTAAATGCCCTGTCGGTATGTTCACCTTCCCTATTTAACTATGTTAATTAGCGTATATTCTACGTCCTTTTAATTTAATAAAATTATAATGATACAAAAAATATAAAGATAACAATAAAATCAAAATAGAGTAAGATCCGGTTCCGGTAGGTAGGTAATGGGGCATGCTAGGTGGTTTTCCTGATAGCTTTATTTTTAAAGAAAAATGGCAACCAATTGATACCTAATGTTTAACAAAGTAAAGAATTTTCGTTATATCAATACCTGTCCTGAAAAAAATATTATAGGTACTCAAAGCAAGATGGTCATCTCGGATTGGTCTCTTCTGTGATTGCTTGCCATCTTGCACAGAAGCAGAAATATCTATTGTAAAGGATTTTAAGAAGCCCATAGATGATGATTTCGCCAGAATAGAAATAGAGCTTGCATTTCTACCCAGTGAAAGATATAGGAGGAATGTTGTTCGTGGAGCCCTTGATTTGGTTGGTAAGTGTTCAAAAATAATTCTAAACGTTTACACGACACGATTATCACAACGTGTCATAGTAGTCTATAAATTAAATAAATACTGTACCTACTGTCTATGATAATAAAACTTCCTATATTATAAGTTATAAAATGTTTAGTAACTACTATTTATTTATATTTTACAAGCATCCTTAGATAAATAATTTTGGATTCTTAATTAAATTGTATTAATGTTTTCAAACAAAATGAACCTACATATATATACTTAAAAAAATATGTTTTAGTATCGACAGGTGGGACAGGCGGCCTTTTCCTCGGAGCTAGCATTCTAAGCTTTGTCGAATTAATTTATATTATTTTAATACGACCCTTCTGTAATATCTACGCGAGGCGTAACGAGGATCCATGGCATAAGAAGTTTGGAAGAAAGCTCGAAGAAAATAAATTTGGGACACGCTCGGTGAAGATTTTTAAAACAAATTCACGTGTGAAATAAAAATTTATTAGTTGATAAATAGAATTATGGCACAGTTTGATTGATTAATCAACCAAACAATAGAATAGAATAAAATTATTACACGTTTCAAGTGAATTTTTATTTACAGTACCTTATTATCTATACAATATTCTGTTACAATCTCCTGAAAGATTCCCAAAACCTTCACTTTATAGCTAACATCTTCATCAATCATTTTCTTGATAAATTTTGCCTTATCCTTGGAAAGAATTTCTTCAAATTGCGCAGAATCAGTAAATATTTTTGTCGTCAGCTCATCATCCAGCCAAAATTGCGGTACCAGACAGGCCGTCAGCACTAGACCCCAGAGTCTATACTCTTCAGCAGATTTAAATAGTTCGTCCAAAGTTAAAACATTCCTTATTAATATATCGTGGTTACTTAATTCCATTTCAAGAGCATCGTAGTAGAAGTTGAGGAATAATTTCAAGTTTTCTTCACGAAAATCTCTTTCCAGATTGCAATATAAGAGGAGCATTATGTCTCCAGCTGGAGGATGATATCTAACAGCTTGGAAGTCGACTAATAAACAATCGTCTGGAACTTTCAGCCCATTGACTGCTGAGTAGTGGAATAACATATTGTTATTCCATAAATCTCTATGGCATATCGCATTTCTATACTTAGGAGTGTAGTTACCCAATTCTAAAGCAGCTTTCCAAACATCTGTCCATTTCTCTGTACATTTACTGATAACCAGATCATCTTTGGCATATTTGGAATGACTTTTAATAACTTCTAAAGCACCACTCATGCACTGGATGTACCAGGGATCGGATATATGATATCCACCTTCATCTAAATAAGTTTCAAATTCGTCATTGATTCTGTATGGAAGGTTGAGGTCCCGTGATTTTCTTTCTTCATAAATAATTGTTGAAGCGTGTAGGCAAGCCAATGTTCGTAATGCCTGTAATGTGTGGGCTTTGTCAAATGTCTTTAATTTATTTCGCACTCTGTATCCAAGCGTATTTAGATTTTCAAATACCATGGCATCCTTTAAACCTAGTATTAGCTCTGGACTCCACTTTAACCCTTAAAATATAAATATTTGCATTATAAATAAATAAATTAAATAATTATAGTTACCGATGGTTCAAGAAGTTGTTCAAAAAAATATGAATAAATTCAAAACCAACCTGGTATTTGTATTCTTTCTTTTATTAAAGTGTAAAACTTTAATTCCTTGTCAAACAATTTAAGGTCCTGTACCATAGCTGCCTTAGCATTATTGCTCTTGGATATAGATTTTATAAAGCAGGTTAAATTTTTCATCTCCTCATTATCTAGTCGCGCATTTATGCTCAATTTTAGGTAATCACACAAAAATCCTAACATATGTTTACTAGCAAACTCAATAGAATACGTGTGCGCGACCACGTTTTCTGTTCCAAAATATTTTTCAGTTACCATTTTAATATCTTCTTCGCTTATATATTGTCTAAATTCATCACTATTCAACTTCTCGTTTTTATCCATTTTTATACTATAATGCTTTAATTAAAATTAGGACTATGATTCGTTCGAAATACACACGAGCAGTTTTATCATTAGGTACACTATTACTATTACATTGTGTAATTTTAATTATTATCAGCTCTTAAATGAGTTTGGTTAGGAGTTAATACTGTATACTGTGCATATCAAAATGTAAATATTGTAACAGACATTAGACGATTTATTTTGAATTCAAGATAGGTAAAATATACCTCTCTGCGATTTCATCAAATAATTCCACAACTCTTTCGTAATAACGTTCGTTGTTCTTGGCTGTGTCTATGAAATAACCGCTTCGGGAAATTGAATCAAATTCATGATTTTTGTCACCTCCATTACGAACACCATTTATTATCTCCGCAGGTATCAAAATTATTGGTACTATGAGCGATGCTTGAATGATACCAAACAATATACTATCTTCATACGCTTCCGACAATTGCTCTCTAGTAATAAATTCCGACACATTTAAATTTTCAGCTTCCAATGTATTTTTAAGACAATTATAATATACATCTAATATGTCTTGTGTGTGTGTTAAACGAAATTCCTTTCTTGTATTCATGAATATAGCTGCGGTTAAGTCTAACATCGGACACGCATACAACGCAGTCTGGAAATCAACGATTAATGCGTGCAATTCACCATTATAACATTTGAAAAATACGTTATTAGCCCAAATATCACGATGGATAACTACGTTTCGATAATGTGACGAGGGTTTCGTTGAATCTTTGGCGCGATCAAATAAGCCAGGAATAATCTTATCGACCAGTAACGTGAAGTTTGTCTCATCTTTGTAGGCGGAATATGCCTTTAAGAAGTCCATAACACCGTTTCGCCCGGTGTCCCTCCACAGTTGCCCTCTTGCTGGTTCGCTCAAACTTTCGTTAAAGTCTTCCCATATGCTATAGGGTCTTTTCAGTTCTTTAGATTTCTTATCTTCGAATATGAATGATTGTGCATGGAATTTCGCCATAGCTTCCACGATGGCAACTGTTTCTTCGTAAGTGAAGGTATTTTTACAGTCCGGCATTGTGTAACCGATTTCGGTGACATCCTCGAAGACCAAAGCATTATCTTTTGCGTAAAGCAAGTATGGGTGCCATTTTCTTGTCCCTGAAAAATAAATTTAATTTGAATACAGTACTTAAATATTTCCATTTTTACTTTGATAGAAGGTTAAACCTGTTTCCTATTCTAGGACGACCAACTAGGTACATTCGAATAAAAAAATTGTATTTCTAAAATTTTACTTTCAACAAATCAAATTTATTAAAAATCCGTTCTTGAGTTCAAATCGTTTTACTACTACAACTAAGTTTAAAAAAGGGCTAGTAGTGCGAGAAACTTGTATTTATAATAACAAAAATTGTCCTTTCACTGGTCTGTAGTAACATTCATTGATTTTATTACAAAATATTATTTATTATATATAGTTGTATTTGTTTAAATAATCGAATGTGGATTAGATTTTTGTAGCAAGGAAAAAAAATTGTAAATATCTACCACAGAAATGGTGCTTAGATACAGAAAATAATCTAAGTAGGTACGATCTGTAGATGTACCCTACAGCTACGACGCAAATAAAACCATATACAATAATGCAAATTATCCTTCTATATACATACTAACATAATAATTATTATGAAGTATTAAACAAATTATAAAAGTATATAGCAATTGATATTTATATCTTACCTTCATATTTCGTAAATTGGTTGAAAAGTGAACTTAATAAAACAAACTCCTTTTTGAAGAAAGTCGTTTCATGTAAATATTGAGCTTTATACTGATCAAATCTCGGTATACATTTCACGAATAAAATCACACGACATTCTGTCTTCGATTTAACATCAATAATCAACTTTAAGTGTTCTCCCAAATAACCGAGGAGTTCTTCCGAATAATTAAGCAATTCGTATTGAAAAGACTCAATATCATTGTAACCGCATTTCCCTAGGATTATTTTAACTTCGTGTTTCTTTAACAATTCCATTATCACGTTCGTTCGCGGTACTGATAACTAATAAATAAAGGATATTTATCTTTTATTTATATTGTCGTATTTTTACATGTATGATAAATATAACCCGTACGAGTTAACTTGAGACTCGGCTAGAATGTGACTCCCCGCGCCTTGTCCCGCGTTGGCCTTTTGCGCTGTACCGTTAGCATCTTTCCGTATACCTGTTTTTTCTTAAAAATATTACTACCCAAAGTAATTAACAATACTTAGTTTGAATTACACTCCATTATTTTATTTATTTTGGAAAGTTACTTAACAATATTTATCAATTAAACAAACATACAAAGAATTCGAATTAGAAAAATAAAATACCGCGCTCGACAACCGAAACGTGATCTTGCGCACCGCACATCGAAAATGACGTCATCGGTTCAGGTCTCAAGTTAATTCGTACGGGTTATACATATATACAGGGTGTCCCAAAAAGTAGTGATATACTTAAGCTAGGAGGTAGAGGACCTAGAGGGCTATCCGAATCACCCCCATGTATGTTATGCGATTTTTCGTATTTTCGGAGTTATGACATTTTTTTCAATTTTTCATCTATCGCTGAGTACGATGAGATTTTTATTTATGGTGACGTCAATTATTGCGAAAGATGCTTGATTTTGTTTGTGTGCTAAGCTGAAAGATAGGCCAATTCAGTATGGCAACATTTACTATCGTTAGATCTTTGAATGGAATAAAAAAAAGAATTAAATGCCAAGAAAGATAAAATTACCCAGTATGTTCACTACTTCAAGGGCCCGTAAAAAAATAAAATCACATAAAAAAAGTTTTCCGTTTGGCTTTTAAAAACTTGCTCTATCTATCAGGTAGCTACTCTGAAAATTTCATTTTATTATTCAGAAGGCTTCAATCGAAAAATTGAAATCTAAATTTGGTAAGTGAAAAAATTGAATTAACATGATGATTAATAAAAACAAATTAAAACCAATAAAAAGGTGTTTAATTACCAGAAATTTTTAAAATGACGCCGCTGTTGCTCAGTGCAAGTGCGACATCACCGTAAAAAGTTGTCTTTTAAATGTCTGAATGCCCTTTTATCATTTTTAATGGTTTCTTCTGCTACTATGAATTTCCGGGTTATTTCGTCCAAATTGTGGCAGTCTCTCGTCTTTGTAGTATCCCCACGGAAAAAAATCAATAGGATTTATGTCCGAGGACCGTGGAGGCCAGGCTAAAGGGCAAAGATATCTTGAAAGATGGATTGGTCGTTGCAGCCTGCGCATGCGCCGGTGACGCCTGCCTTAAAGCCTTACCTCCACGGTCCCTCAACCTAAACCCCATTGGTTTGTTTCAATGGGGATACCAAAAAGACCTCGGCTACTTGAGAGAATGCCACAATTTGGACGAAATAACCCGGAAATTCATAGTAGCAGAAGAAACCATTAAAAATGATAAAAGGGCATTCAGAGATTTAAAAGACAACTTTTTACGGTGATGTCGCACTTGCATTGAGCAACAGCGGGATTATTTAAAAAAAAATCTGGTAATTAAACACCTATTTATTGGTTTTAATGATCATCATGTTAATAAAATTTTTGCACTTACCATATTTAGATTTCAATTTTTCGATTGAAGCCTTCTGAATAATAAAATGAAATTTTAAGGGTAGCTACCTGATAGATAGAGCAAGTTTTTAAAAGCCAGATGGAAAACTTTTTTTATGTGACTTTATTTTTTTATGGGCCCTTGAAGTTGTGAACATACTGGGTAATTTCATCTTTCTTGGCATTTAATTCTTTTTTTATTCCATTCAAAGATCTAACGATAGTAAATGTTAACATACTGAATTGGCCTCTCTTTCAGCTTAGCACACATAAAAAATCAAGCATCTAGCGCAATAATTCATGTCAACATAAATAAAAATCTCATCGTACTCAGCGATAGATAAAAAATTGAAAAAAATGTCATAACTCCGAAAATACGAAAAATCGCATAACATACATGGGGGTGATTCGGATAGCCCTCTAGGTCCTCTACCTCCCAGCTTCCGTTCATCACTACTTTTTGGGACACCCTGTATATTTAACGACACTACATACTATCACAATGTACATTAATTATATAACAATTAACTAAATAGTGTTAAGAGATTTAGATAATTAGTTAAATAGGTAGATAAAATATTATGTTTTATTTTATTTACGTTGTTTTAAAAATATCAATTGCAAAAAAAGGGAACATGAACGAGAAGCAGAGTTACATTTATCAAAATTAGATTAGATTTTGTAGGTAATTATTTTTAAATTAGGGTTAAGGGGATATTCTTAAATCAATCAATCAATCTTTTACTTTTTTATTTTCAATCGCAACTTTTTTTAATCCTACTTGAGTTAATTCATATACTGAAAAATAAAACACCAGAATTAAAAATAACATTTATTCACAAGCCGAAAACATCGGCAGTCACATTCAAATCGAGAACTTCATTTTCCAGAAGCTTCTTTAACTTTTTCTCTTTAATTTTTTCATAATTGGCCTTGCACAATTGTTCAGGTTTGGGTGCTGATATTTTGGGCATTTCTTCATCATCACTAGAGTCTTGGTCTACTTCCATCGCTGATGTTTGTTCATCAATTTCTTCTACTTCTTGACATCCAGATATCAGTTCTAGGAATGACGTACTTAGTGACGTCACCGGCGGCACCATGTATGCCGATGATGATAGAAACTGTAAAGGAGTGATAGGATATCAGTAGAAAGTTTTCAGTTTAAAATCAAATAACCTTGAATAGATAAAAAAAAACTCTGTCATGGCAAATAAAATATTATAAACAACCATTTTACCTTCAATCTATGTTTTTATGATTGTAATCTCAAACAGGTATAACAACAATTTAAACTTGTTAAATATGTTTAAGTTGCTTGAGCATTTTATGAAGATTATTTAACATGTTAATGAAATGGATTAGGAGACATAGAAAAATCTAAATTATGCACTAAAAATTGTTTTCTGCTTTGTTTCGAAAGTGCGCGTCCGACAAGGGGTGGATTTTAGTTTGTGATTATGTATAAAATGTTAATGCGAAATGTTTTGATGCGAAAATACACAGCATAAATTATTCAAAATCACCAAACATAACAAAAATAATTTGATCAATAAAAAAAACCACAAAGAAAAAAATAATAAACAGAGCGTGAAGTGCCGAGCACACGTGTCAGAAGTGCGTTCTTTAGCAAGATTCAAAGATACCAAAATCTTTGCCTTACTCCATGACGTGACGGTGATGGCAATACAATGACGCGACTTTGAAATTTTACTCTCAACGCGCCTAAAGAAGTTCCACTTCAATAACATCACTTTTAAATTGAGACAGTATTTGCATGCTTTAGACTAAGCAAAACATAATGAACAATCTAAATATTTTGACATCTCTATGTACAATGTTTTAAGCAAATAAATATTATTTATTTATTTATTTATTACTCACCAGCGACGTAGCCTTATGCCCCAGCGACTCTTGGTTCATTTGCTGAATCTCAGCAACCGCTGATGACGTCACTTCCGTCACTTGTTGTTCAGCCAATAGTGTGCTGAACTTTGACGTTGGTAGATTCCTGTGTATTATCGCTTCTAGTTGTTTCTTTGACGAGCGTTCTGGCTCTAGACTGTATAACTCCTGCAAGAAGATTGAATTTTATGACTACCCTCAACATACAAAAAAAGACGTGTGGCACTCGGGGACTGCCGCGGTAAAGCTATTGCATGCGATGCCTTCAAGCCACACATCCGTGTCCGTCGGAGTGGGGAGCGTGAGGTTTTTTCGTTACGGAATTTCTCGATTCGGTCCCCACGCTCAAGGCCCGCGATAGAAGCTATGCAATAGCTTATTAACAACCTATATTTATATCGCAAAGTATATCTTCTACAGTAAACAATTTAGAAAAAAAATACGAGCCCATATTTTGCAATATGTATAAGATTAGACTAGATTTGTGTAAGTACGAGAGCGCATTTTTTATATAGTTATAAAAAATAAAAAAATTATTGTGTATTTCGTATGCTGTATCAAGAAATTATCACGATTTACGGAGTTTTGTGAAATCTATCTTGTTGAATCTGCTATTTGACTGAATGGCTAGCGCCTTCATTGGACGACATTTAATTGAATAACTAAAGGACAACTCTTCAAGTTGTTGAATGTAACGTTCTACGTCTTGACTGAACGTCATTTAGCATAGTAGTTTGTTTCGATAAGGTAATCAAATAGCAGATTCAACCAGATGACGGCGACACATATACATTATCATGTTCCGTATATTGAATCACATACATCAAAAGCGTCCAAAAATACATATTAAAAAAAAAACAAAACTCACCGAATTATTCCTCATCAAATAAACAGTGACATCTGTGCGTGTCGTGTTTCCGAACGCACACTGTCTGATGACACCTTCCTCTGGGTTCAGTATACGCTTGCGAGATAGTATTGGCGTTGAATCGTGCGGTGTGAACACGAACACTGTGAGGAAAATCATTATAGAATTATTATTAGGTAATTTGAAGTTTAAAAGTTATTATTATTTAGACATGTTTGAATTACTAGATTTCCACCCAGGCTTCGTCCGCGTTTTTAAAGAAAAACCCGCATAGTTCCCGATCTTGTGGGATTTCTGGGATAAAAAGCAGCATAGCCTGTCTTATTCTGGGTAGTATTATAAGTAATGTGAAATTAAGAATAAAAATGTCCTCCTTGTGTAATTCAAATATCTAATCATTTATAAGTTTTTCTTTATGTATTAAATTTATTAGCAGCAAATTTATGTCCAATTCTATAGTTTAATGGTATTTTCATTCAATATCAAGATCGACATTATTAAGCGCAAAAGAATAATAAAAACCCTTACGATCATTATCCTGATTGACAACCATCATCCTGTTAGAGAAAGGATCGGCCACAAGGCACGTGGGACTGTTCTGTACCATCCACTTCATTGTTAGAGACAATAGACTCCATACAGCCAAACAGTAGTCTGTCGTGCATACTAACTGAAATATTAAAATTTATATGAAAAAAAATATTTTCAAGGGAGATAATAACACAAAAGCAGAGCTATTCTATCAATTCTATCAAACGTCCAGATTCTGGATGTCATTTAATATATTAGTTTACGCCACATAACTTTAATAAGCATAATATTATAATTCTGAAAAATTTAAATTAGCATCTGATCATTTTAAAACGAAATAGAATAAATAATTTGGAAATGTTGAAAATCCTTACATAGTGTGCCGCGTCCATATTTCCGAACTGAACTTCCCTCCCTTTCGGCCGTAACGCAGGGTGGGATAACGTCGTCCTCAGGTTACACAAATGAGAATCCCATAATGTCAATTTACTCCCAAACCAGGCCGCTATCAATGACCCATCCTGTGATACGGCCACACCCCCCATAGCATTCTCCCCCTTATAACAACCCTTTTCCACCATCCTATCATTCACTTTCGTTTTATGTATATTCCACACTTTTTGCACAATATCATTCTCAATTCGGTCTTGGCTTAAATATGGCCGTTCAGTTACCGTACCGATACCCAGAATATCTCCATGTTTGAACTCATTTAGAGCAGGATTAGCTAAATAATGCGCGATACCGGACGAATAATAGCACGCGGTGAGACAGAGCCACCTATTCTTCCCTTTTTCCTTGGCAAATTTCCATATCCTGAACTTCTGATCGTTGCCAGCTGTTACGCAAAAATCGCCCCTTTTGTTGAGTGCAATAGAGACTACGTCGCAGCCGCCGTGGGAGAGATTAACACAAGTATTGAGTTTGAAGGCAGAAGCTGAATTGTAGTGTGTGGACCAGAACTTGAGTTTTTCCTCAGGGTAATTGGTACCGTCATATCTGTATTCGGAGGTGACGAGCCAGAAACCATTTGCACTTATAGCGGCGCATGTCACTTCTGTTTCTACTGGCAAAATGTTATAACGCTCGCTCGGTATGTGGTTCACTTCTGTAATGTCAATCTGTAACCAATGAAAAGGTATAAAAAATATCTGAGAATAAACATCCATCAATATTTCTATAGGCGTATTGAGATCTTTGTTGACTTATTATATTTTACTAGAGTTATTTTAGTTAGTTAGTCTTATGAAAGGCGTTATGACACAGGCTTTAGTTTCCCCAAATATATAAACTGTATTATTTTAAAACTTTTTTCAATAAAGATTTTTTATTTTCATTTTCATTGCACATGAATATGCCATAGTAAGTCTACAAATATAAAATAAAAAACTACTTACATTATATAAAACCTTATCCGTAGTAGTGGAATACAGTTGCAAATACCCGGTTCTGCCCGGCACTATGAGCGAGGACAGTTTCTTGTGGTACACAAGGGAGGAACCGAGTGA
Organism: Colias eurytheme; assembly: GCF_061535395.1. Lineage (NCBI taxonomy): Eukaryota > Metazoa > Arthropoda > Insecta > Lepidoptera > Pieridae > Colias > Colias eurytheme. The sequence continues at coordinate 2,881,024 of NC_142992.1, read as the reverse complement.
GCGAGTGACTGATGACAAACCACCACACTCTAGGATGGTTGTTGTTACATGTAGCTGCATGTTCGCTATCACCACAGCTGTGGAGAATCGATTATTTAGTAATGCGATAAATATAAATTACCATAGAGATCTAGAGAGATGCCAATCGCTTGCGCTGAGTACGAAACCGTGTCTCATTACAAATTTACGCACACAACTGAATTAATTAAAATGAAAATGGGAATCGAAATGATAGCTAGTTTAAAAAACTCACAATTATTTGACAAAGTGATGGCAACATGATCATTGCTTGTTGTTATGTATCTGATGAACCCTGGGAGACGGGGGATAAATTTCTTTTCATTTGCTCTCTGCGCCAGGCTTCCGATGGTCCACTTGACTAATACTTTTTCCATTCCACCAGTGAGAATATAACTACCTGCGAAAAAATCGAGAAACATTCTATTTTAATAGGAGATTTGAAAAATGTAATTTTAATTTTTAAATAAGTAAAGTGTTGTGACGTTATACCTTTGAAAGCTTGAGCTACTATTACAATACCGAAATATATAGGTAAATAATATTAAACTAATTTGATATGTTGTACATTGTTTTCAATTTAACATTTCCAATCAATACTAACGCAATAATATAAAATTTCCCATAGTAATTTAAAACATAGTCAACCAAAAACGCCATACAAATAAAAACATTATACGCACCTACTTTCGAGAAATGTACGGCATATAGTGGCAAAGCGTGCCAATGCAGCACCTCACTACCCACATTGATGTATTCACAAACATTGCCTCGATACACTATCGTCCTGCCGAGCGTGTCGGTGGCAGCGATCGCACCACCTTTAGTCATGGATACAGCTAGCAACCTGTACTTTGCTCGCACTCTGAAAAGATTATTGAATATGTTATCTACACTAATATTATAAAGAGGAAAACTTTGTTTGTTTGTTTGTTTGATTGTAATGAATAGGCTCATAAACTACTGGACCTAGTCGTTCCTATACCTATAAAACTATTCGAAAGCTACATTATCCACGAGTAATATAGAATAGGTTTTATCCCGGAAATTCCACGGGAACGGGAACTATGCGAGTTTTTCTTTGATACCGCGGGCGGAGCCGCCGGCGGAAAGCTAGTTTACTATTCTTATACTAGGTTTCCGCCCGCGGCTTCGCCCGCGCAGTCAAAGAAAAACCCGCATAGTTCCCGTTCCCGTGGGATTTCCGGGATTACATCATTTTCCCGGGATAAAAAGTAGCCTATGTCCTTTCCCGGGTATCAAAATATCTACATACCAAATTTCATGAAAATGGGTTCAGTAGTTTAAGCGTGATTGAGTAACAGACAGACAGACAGAGTTACTGTCGCATTTATAATATTAGTATGGATTTGTGTTGAGTTTATTGCTGTAGTTAGATAAACAGAAGTATGGTTTTCTAAGAGAAATTGCATCCAAAGATAGATTGTGCAAGTCATTTTTTATAACCAATAAATTATGTTATTTTTTCTATACAGTATATATTATAAGAAAATAAAAATAATCCACCAACAATTAAATTAGATGGGTTTTGATTAATTGGTAACATGTGACTTTTAATTATTAGATTAAATGGTACAAATAAGTATTAATGATAATGCTGTAACCATAGAAATCTAAATAACAAGGCAATAGAAGTGGTAAGCGCGCGTGACATTGTCGCCGCTCAGGTGGTTACCATGCCACAAGTCTATTCGTCGCTTGGTGGTCGCTTGTTCAGTTGTTCCTGACACGTGCGTGAGTAAACATGGTGTGTTACAGCATTTCCCAGTGCGGAAATACTTCCATAAATTGTAATTATACTAATAAAGGAATAAAATTTCACCGGTAAGTATTTTTGTTTATAAATATTGCAGTTTTTCCTTAAAATTATAGAATATTTACAAGTATTACGAGTGTCACCATAGTAATCGAAATAACAATGAATGACACATTCGACCATTCTTATTATCACGTTTAACACAAATTGCAACCTTATTTCTATGAGTTTATGTTCAAAGTTATTTCTATTGAAAATTGACAACCTCTGTTGTAGAAAAGCCGAATTTTTGCGTATTGGAGCAAAAATAAACAAAACGTCTCATATACTTAGGGATGTTATTCTAAACTAAACCGTAAATTCGTGCTTTATAATACATATTAAAAAGCTTAATTTAATATATTTTAAGTTAGTTTTCACTAAAATCAAGCTGTCCAATAAAACACATAGTTTACTTGTGTGTACTGTTTAGCTATCGGTTTAAATGTGTTGATTTTGGCGACAGCGGTTTTCATACGAATTATGACATTATAGCACTTCTATGTGTCTTGTTATTTAGATTTCTATGGCTGTAACATTTTGGGGGTCATCAATTATTTTTTAGTTCATAAATTAGCACATTAATATACTTCTAACAACAATAAAAACTTACAATGTATTCTTATCCGGTCGAACAAGGTTCTGCACATGCATCTTACAGTACCCACTAACAATGGCTGCAATAGGTTCACCGTAATACATTCCGATGGAAACAGACAGTATATCACTCTTCGGCACTTTTGTATCCACATACTCTATGTTTAGAGCTCCCGTTTTGTAATTATATAATCCCATGTGCAGTAAACCTTTCATGGGGTGTGCAGTTAGTAATAAACAATCTGTTTCGTTTATTATATTGAACGAACGAACTTGATTGTTGTATGGTATTTTTAGTTTCTGAAATATAAAAAAACAGACCTTTACTAAAAAAGCATTTAAAAAGCTATGCTAAAAGCTAAGCTATTTAACCATATAAACCATAAATTGAGATTTTTGTAGTTATTTAAGAATGTTACAGATAGTTTACAAAAAGTGTAGTGCCTATAATAGATTTTAACAGTCATAGACGAATAGACAGTGAAATATAATTATTTTAATCTACTCAATTCTTGACTTTCTTGCAAATTGTGTTTAAGATGCACCATGATTATTTTATACAAATAACTAGATCACTTACAATTTCCCTAAGAACTGCTCCATTTTCCCAAGTCCAAGTTGTAAGGAGGCCATTATTAGAACAACCATACAGGTTGTAATTCTGATGTTCAGGAAACTCCGCACTAATGATAGAACTCACAGGAGTCTCAGTTTCAAGTGAGCGGACCCAATCGCCAGTATGAATGTTATATACGCGTAATGTGTTTTCCACGATGATAACAAGTGATCTGTAGATGAATATTCAAAATATTATTTATTTTATTTTGCCAAAAAGATAATTGTTTGGAGTATCTCAATTTATCAAATTGACAGTATTTTTTTTTAATTAAATAACTTGGTATGCTTTAAAATAAACGTATAATAGGAAACAAATATGAAATACATACTCTCCATCGGGGGAAAACACAGGTCGGCGCTCTATTATACTTCTCCCAGATTTTCGACTGAGTACATAGTTCTTGGGCTCATTTAGACTTTCTGGTACTTTAACAACCATGTTGATATTGCAATTACAAGCGACTTGGCATAAATTCGATTGATAGCAAATATTTTTAAATACAATTATGTTGTCCACATGATCTAACCTCTAAATTTGTGCACTTGTAAACATTACAACTGTCAAATTATCAATATTGTCATTTGTCAATTGGACAGCAAATCTTGTACTATGATGCTACCACAGAACAGTAATGTTTTTACTGTTCTGTGGATGCTACTAAGGCCGCCTTTCCATCTGCAAGAAAACTTCCGCGAGAAATGTCCGACGAAGAAGCTTATATCTAATACACTGGAGATTGCACTATGACCATTAAATTGTAACAAGAAAATATGACGTTGAATGAAGCCTGTATGTTTTTTATCCCTTTCACACCTAACTTGGCAAGTTGTGAAAGGGATAAAAAAACATACAGGCGTCATTCATGCAATCATGCAATCTCCAGTGTATTAGATATAAGCTTCTTGTGTCCGACAGTCTGACAGCAGCTTGCAAGTCTGCTTGCAGGTGGAAACGCTAAATTAGACTTGCAAGCTGCTGTCAGACAGACTGTCGGACATTTCTCGTGGAAGTTTTCTTGCAGATGGAAAGGCGGCCTTAGGGCGTATTCAGAAAGAAAGCTTGAAACTTATAAGCGCTTATCGGCGCTTGTCATGTTCATATATTTTCCTGCGCGGGTTACCAGCACTGACAGGAAAATATATGAACATGACAAGCGCCGATAAGCGCTTATAAGTTTCAAGCTTTCTTTCTGAATACGCCCTTAGAGTCTATAATATTAGGCGTACGTAAAACCACAGGTAGAACGGATTTCTGGCGTAGTGACACGTGCCGTGGCGTCGCAGCACAGCATGGGTTAAAATCAAAATTAATTTCAGATCGAAACTTCGATAAGTTTCACACACGTTTCACATCATCTGCCAGGCGCTTAGATCATTAAGTAATGGATAACACACGCAGGCGTTTCCCCTTTTGCCGAGGTATAAGATTATTCGAATCGAAAAATCTTATGCTTTCATAAAAACTACTTGCGTAATCGATTACGAACACTCTGCGTATTCGTAAAACATCGAAAGGACGTCTGCGAGTGCTCCGCTAAAAATGCCGTTTTGCACTGTCAAGTCTTGCAGAAGCAATTCAAACATGTCGAATATTAAAAAAGATGGAATAACCTTTCATTTGTGTATATTTTTTTATTTTTTTAACGTACATTTCTAATTAAATGCAATTTCTAATAATCGTCGATGTATCGTTTAGCGATATGATCAAGACAAATAATCGAGTCATGTGTGTACTCGATCATTGATGCGGCCTCACGAGACTATCATGGAAAGAAAATAATATACAAATTTAATCTTTATGAACTAAGCGATAAAGTTGAATTTAGAACGCGATATTGAACCGCACTCCCCACGAGACTATAAAGTGATGTAGCGAGACTATCTTGAAGAGAAAATATACAAATTTAATCTTTATGAACTAAGCGATAAAGTTGAGTTTAGAACGCGATATTGAACCGCACTCCCCACGAGACTATAAAGTGATGTAGCGAGACTATCTTGAAGAGAAATTCAAATTTAATCTTTATGGACTTAGTGATAGAGTTGAATTTAAAAACTCGTCGCTTAAAAGGTCGTTAATTTTTACGACTTTCTTAGTGACGGACTGCTTTTAACTTGAACGTCGATAAAAAAATATTTTTCTAAGTATAATTTGAGATGAGATGAGAATTAATCTTTATTATACATATTAAAATTTTACACAACTGCATAAAAAGGAGTATAATGTTTATTTTGTAAGTCTTGTATATATTTATTAAAATTTACGCTCGGTTACTTTTAACTGGCAGAACATTTTAATGGTACGGAACCCTTCGTGCGCGAGTCCGACTCGCATTTAGCCGTTTTTTTCTAATGTTAATCTTGTAACCTTTCTATTATGTAATCTATACTAATATTATAAAGCTGAAGAGTTTGTTTGTTTGTTTGAACGCGCTATTCTCGGGAACTACTGGTCCGATTTGAAAAATTCTTTCGGTGTTAGATAGCCCATTTATCGAGGAAGGTATATATATCATCACGCTACGACCAACAGGAGTGGAGCCACGGGGGTGAAACCGCGCGGAGCAGCTACTTTATTTATATGTATGTACGAATATTGCGTATATTTCAGATTTACAAAAAATCCTGCTTTAAGGCTAAGGTGGATTGAATGCTGTGGGAGAAAATCAGAATGGACACCTCGGTACAGAAATAATAAAAATTTCTGGACCGATATTTATTTTATTGAATATAATATGTGATGTGTTGAATAAATACATATTCAAATACAAATAAAATGGCGTTTTATTGTTTTTTCGTATGCATATAATAATGATGAAAACGTTACAAATGACCTGTGTAGTATTTTTTATGAATATAATATTAATGTTATTTCTAATTTCAACAAAATTATTATTTTTGTAATATCGATATGGTTACATCCCTTTAGAGCGATTGTATTATTACGTATATGTATAGAGATTTTTCTGTGTAATCGATGTATGTGTGCAAAAACATGCTAGTCTGTCCATTTTGTAATAGTTTGAGTTTGTAAAGACACAAATTATTTTTGTGAATGTGTGATTGTGTTTCAAAGTGTGAGTTACCCTCCCCGCACCAAAACCGGCAGAAAGTTTAGTTAGAACATTTGCCAGCGTGCTCCATCCATTACTATTTACTTAATGATCTAAGGCCAGGCGTGACGGCTGCTATTTTTTATTTAAACCGTAGCTTATTAAATTTACTTTAAAAAACAGTGTTTTCATTCTCGTCATAGGTAATGCCGGTTATTCATATTCGCTCGAAAACGCAAACGATATACATAAATTTGTAATTTTTTCCATATAATATTACGCAAACGTGCATACATTGTACCATCGACCACAGTGGTTGTGTGGTCGATGCATTGTACGAATGTTTGTGCGCCAGCGTAGAGGGAGAATGTACTAGAGATCACATCGGCGTATACCCGAACGAGATGGCGAATCCTTACGTCAATGTTGCCAACTATTACAAAAACTTTTTATCCGAAAAACTGGCAAAATATCTATAAATGTTTGGGTATTTTTTTGTAAGATAGGTTTATGAAGAAAAAGACAGATTTGAAAAGATTTTGTTATTTATTAACTTAACTAGCGACCCGCCCCGGCTTCGCACGGGTGCAATGCTGATACTAAATAGTAAATACACTACAGAAAAATTATGAACGTTGTATATAAAAACATAGCGGCCCGCTCCGGCTTCGCACGGGTATAAAATATATAGCCGGGCGGCTGGCCGGTACCGCCGCAAACGCTACGTCCCGCAATTTTTAAATCTATACTAATATTATAAAGAGGAAAGGTTTGTATGTATGTATGTATGTATGTATGTATGTATGTATGTATGGTTTTCACGCATAAACTACTGGGCCGATTTTGATGAAATTTGGCACAACCTTTTATTGCGAAATATGTACCACGGGCGAAGCCGGGGCGGACCGCTAGTATATATATATATATATATTCACTGTTGTATTGTATTGGTTCTTTTTCCACACCACCTGTGAGGTAAGAACCTTAGGTGCGTTTTTTTTAAAGAGGTATCCCCAGTAGGCCTAGTCCTCCTTTTTGGCATGCATCAATATCTGGAATAAATCGGACATAAGGTACTTTATATTATATCTTATTATATAATTATTATATATAATTATAATATCTATTTATATTAGATTATCTATTTATTTAGACGTAGCAACAAAATCGGTCTATGAATATTTAAACTACAACATTTAAATCCAAACTAAATGCATCACAAAAATTACTCACTGTTGTAAAAAGTGTTGGAATTGCATTGGGCATCAAATAGGTTTTTTCTTTCGTTTTTCGAAAATAACGCGACTCAAAATGTATAGAACATATTCTGTGACTTTTTCCTGGTAACCAGTTCTTCCTTCCGGTAGCTCGAATCCATCTGTTTAATGTACTTGTTTCTTTTGGAAACCTAAAAAACATATTTAATATTAAAAAAACATTTCACGATTTTGGGGAAAATTTTACCCTGTACTGGTATCCCTAATGTTAATCACATGATTATACCATAAATTTGAAACTACGTAAAAACAAATGGCGTCCTGAACGACAAGAACACTTCGTAATTTAGTCGGATAACACAAAAAAATGTTTACGTCTATTTCGATGAAAATATTATATATTTGTAGATAATTTCACATTAGAGTTAATGAAAATGTATCAACTATATCCAGTTCTATAAAACAATATACTTCAAATAAGTTTACTTACGTGTGAAAGGTAATATTTGGTAATCTTCGTTCCGGCCGATTTTTACAACCAATCACACTACAACGCACCATATTTTCACTTAAAGTCGGATTAAAACAGATCACTGTCAACGTTTATTAAACTTTGAAGTCACTTAACAGCGAGAAAAAACAGAAAACTAGCAAAACAATGGACTGTAGCCGCTTGTTTGGGACAAACTGCCTTTGTCCCCAACAAAAGAAATCGCATAACATGAGAGAAACAAAAAACAATGTTTCTGTCTCGCTTGCTCTTAGCTTTATAGTCATAAGTGTATTTCTCTCACGCATTACTTGTCATTTTAGTGCCTCCTCTATGGTTCATTCTCACTCTACGTGCGCCAGTGTCGCTCAATAAACAATACAACTTACTCCGAGATGGCGCTTTAAATTTAATGTGCCTCTAGTCTTTTTTAATTTGTAGATCGTAGCTTCTAAATTTGTACAAAGACTGTTAATAAAAATGACTGTTATAATTTTTTTTTTAAATATTTACTAGAATCTTGCATCTTCTTTCCGATTCATTTAATTTGAGGTATTTATTTTGCTATGAGTAACACTGTGGAAGTCACTTGACACAGTTGACACTTAACACATAACACTTTATTTGATTTTGGCTGTCAATCGCATGTGTTTTTGTTAAAAACAACGTGTTATTATTTCGGTGTATAAAATTATTAAAACATTTCATTAATATCTCTTTCCATTAGAACCAGTTATCTAAATTGACATCATTAAATATTTTTAGATAGTTGTGTTGTGCTAAGTCAACAAACATTATGGCGGGTGAAACAGAAGAAGCCGCCCAAATCCAAGTTCGATTTATTACTAAACAAGAACAGTAAGTACACACTTTTCCTCTTATAACATTCACGTAAGATAAGTTTTAATTGATTTCTAATATATCATATTCTTCCAGGTATGCGATCCCTGATATTCCAATAGCTATACAGACCAATGTTCAAACATCAGACTTGAGTACTTTAGTGAATGGTTTACTGAAAGAATCCAACTCAGCAGTACAGAAAGCGATAGATTTTGATTTTCTAATATCTGGAGAACTACTACGCACGTCTGTTTCGGAACATCTTCAAGAGAGAAGTGTTTCAACGGAGGAAACTTTAGAAATAGAATATATAGAACGGTTTCCTGCGCCAAGTCCTCAGGATTGCTTGATGCACGATGATTGGGTGTCAGCTGTTGATACACATGGAAATTGGTAAGTAGAAGTTGTTTTAGACAAATAAGAGTAGTGTGATGGTTATTTCTGTGTTTCTTTATACTTGATCATTTATCATTTATTAATATTATGTTCTTGTAATGTGTTGTCAGTTATATTACACAAGAATTTTACAATTTTCAGCAGTTAGATGTATCACTTTATTTCATGAAAATTTACTCATAGCATTTTATTGCAAAGATCTCTACATATAAATGTGTTTTGAATTTATAGGATCCTCTCTGGAAGTTATGACAACAGCCTCCACATATGGACCTCTAAAGGGCAACACAAGCTTGCTATCCCGGGCCACACATCACCTGTAAAAGCAGTTGCCTGGGTATCATTCAATGGAGATCAGGCAGTTTTTGCGAGGTAAGGAAATATTGTCTTTTGGGAAGTTATTATTTTTATTAAATTAATTATTAGTAGAGATGAAACGGATAGCAGTTTGGCCGGATACCGGATATTCGGCCGACCTAGTGGCCAGTTAGCCGAATATCCGGCCGCCAAATATCTGGCGAAACTTAGCCGTTTGCGTAGGCGACGCGCGAGAGATAGGATGGACTCGGTTCGATTTGGGTATTTTCGTTGATGAGTGAAGTTAACAATTGTACAATTTTATTATTGTGTCGATTGCATGCAGGCTTACATGCAGGGCAGACACGTATGTAATAATAAATAATCTAATTGCAATAATTTTAATACCTATCAAGTAAAATAATATCTTGCAAGTTTCGTAACATATTCAATAATTATTGATTTTGGCACAGACATATATTAAGGATTTCGGGGAAATGTGATTCTTGCTAAATAAAGCAAATAATTACTCAAAAGTATGTTTCTTTTATCCAGCTATTTTAATCGCCCGGATGTATATCCGGCCGAATAGTAGCTATCCGGTATTCGGCCGGATAGTATTATTAGTTGTGTATATGTAAGGCGGCCGGATAGGCCGGATACCGGATAGTTACCGGATATCCGTTTCATCTCTAATTATTAGTTCTTAAGTTATTTACTGTTATTAAGTTTCATAAAGACCAATCAAGCTTTGCATGGATTAATAATTTGTTTTAGTTGTTGAAATTTTTTGCTTACTAAATAATTTATGGATAATGTGCTAACCTAAAAAATTATTGAAAAATTTTTTGGTATTAATATAATTATTATGTTTGTAATCTGCATGTAATCATACAGATTATAATGCATTATAATCTGTATAATGCAATAATTCAGTTGTATTGTTGCTAGTTCAATATCTCTTGATGTTAATATAACTAGTATATTCCAGTGGATCCCACGATCAATCGACCATGCTTTGGGTGTGGAATGTGTCCACAAACTCGGTAGACTGTGTGGTCACTTGCCGCGGCCATGATAAGGGGGTGGAGTGTCTTGCTGTGTCCGCAGATGCTAAAAGGTTGGCGACAGGCAGCTGGGACACTAATGTGTGTCTTTGGAGTGCGAGTGAGTGGCAGATTGTTATTTTTTATGTAGTTTGTAAGCATTGTAGGGTTTGAAAAAAATATGAATTTAAAAATATCAAATTATTGAATATTTAGGTACGATATTAATCCTCAGACCCTGAAGTAAATATGTACAATGAAGATGTATGTAGTGATGTAGTCTTTTAAACAAGTAATTTTGTTGTTAAAAGTTAAAAACGTAAAAAAAAAATAAGTTGGTTGGGTTAAAATTCAGTTTATTTAGTGAGAATGAAAACTTATATTTAAATACTTTCAGTGATTATAATTAGGTATTATAAAAATATATTATATCTATTTATTAATATTTCAGGTCTATCTGATGAAGACAATGTACCATCAAAAAAGAAAAGCAAACCAGAGCAGGGAAGTTCAAGAGTGAGTATAATTTGCAAAATAATTTTTTTTCTACATTTTTTTTCAGTTCTTCATTTTTTTTTGGATTCTGAAATTACATATAACAAATATTGTTTTATTTTATTGTAAAAAATATTAATGTGAGATTTTTATAAGGTTTTGAATGTTGCACCTCTTATAAATGGTAAAAATATATTTTTTTGGTGAATTTATTGTTTTTCACTCCTAGTAACTAATCCTAATTGTTTATGTAGTTTGTAATTGTTGTAGTTTGTAAGCTTTTGTAGGTGTAAGTAAATCAGGATTTGGAAGAAATTTGATTTAAAACAACTTCTTACAGGAACAACTAGCAACACTAAAAGGTCATCGAGAGGCTGTATCTGGTATCAAATGGATAGATTTCAACACAGTGGTGTCTAGTGGGTGGGATCACTTGATCAAAATATGGGATTGTGAACTTGGCGGGATTAAACAAGATATTGCGGGTAGGTTTGCATTTTTATTTTTAAATTTAATTCACTCACGTAATTAAGTTATTGGCAATTCATTAATATGTTACGTCAAAGAATAAATTCCTGATTGGACTGATGGTTAATTTTTTATGACAAGAGAGTCATGTATTTATGACATTTTTTTAGTAGTCTTTCTTTCGTAATCTAAAATGAGGAGAATAATTATTGCTTTTATTTTTGATCTCCATGTAAAAATTTATAATTTATTATGTGTTGTTGCAGGAAACAAAGCATTCTTTGACCTAGATTGGTCGCCGCTCAACAACAGCATCATTACAGCTTCAGCCGATAGACATGTTCGCCTCTACGATCCTAGATCTTCAGGTAAGTTCATTATGATTAATTATGCCACTTAAAAATTAGTGACAGATATACTATGGAAACTGTGCAGTTTCTTTCCAACTCTTTTCATTAAAAACTAATTTGTGATATAATTTCTATGTGACATCAAATATGACAATTTATAAGTGCTTATTAAATAATTCTAGTTCAATTTTTTTTTAGTTTTGAATCTATAAATACTCTTATACTCGCGGTGCATTAATTTGAATCAAAAAGTAAAATAATAAAGAGCGATATTAAATTCAGCCTTGCAATATTTTCAATTCAAGCCAGGATACTCTTCAGATTATTTGTTTAGATTTGTAATTATATATTTATTTTGTTTGTTCACAGAGAGTCTCGTAAAAACAACATACACATCGCACACGGGGTGGGTGCAAGCGGTGCGCTGGTCCACCACAAGCGAAACTATGTTTTTGTCCGCCGGATATGACGGACAAGTGAAACTGTGGGAGACTAGGAGGTATGGTTTTACTTTAATTTTGATCTGCCCTATTGCGCCTATTTCGTGTTTATATTTGTCCATAAGAACCCCCCTTATGCCTAGCCGTTCTCGTGTTTTGCAGCTAAGAAACACATTTGTCGATTTATTTTTATTATATAGGTTAGAAGATAAATATTCGACATAAACTTACTCTGTCTTTATGTGAACTGTATAATTACTAATGCGTAAATTTTAATAGATGTTTAGTTTTCTTATTTTACTATATTTGACGTTAATTTTTTTCATAAGATATTTCGCCTTGAAATCGGTTCAGATAAAAAAAATATATATACCGTAGTGACACACCCAAGCTATAGTGTAATTCAAGCGTTCTCGCCATTCTGTGAATGTATAACCTACCTACTTGAGTTTACTTGTTTATTGTACAATGTTTTAATATCCTTTTCACACAAAGTTTATAACCTTTCGAGACAGATTACTATTTCTCAATTTATTAATAATTTCTTTCTATTTCAGTCCAAAAACACCTTTATACGATTTGACGGGACACGAAGATAAAGTGCTATGCTGTAACTGGTCGAACCCGGCTCTACTCGTTAGCGGCTCGTGTGACAACACCCTTAGGATATTTAAGGCGAAGCACGCACTGGCTAGCTAAATGTATGGGAATAAAGGTTATGTGGTAATATGGTTTTTTTATTGAATACTAGCTGTTCTGGTAAACGTTCTGTCTTACTCTTATCACTATGAAAAATAGATATCCATGAGAATCGGTTCAGTCGACACGAGAATTTTTTATATTTGATTATCTGATAGGTGAATGTTAAGAACTTTTTTTTTTACTATTAAAGATGCCACTATACTTTGAAAAAATTAATAAATTTAAAGAATAATACTCCTTAATATTATTATTATATGCAAAGTGAAAGAAGTGTGTTTGTGTGAAGTGAATTTTAAAAAGTAGACTTTTGTTGCCTCCTCTATGTCAACATTAATGATTTATTTTATGGAACATTCTAGGTCGTTAAATGAAATATCTAAAACTTAACTATAATGGTGAGAGGGTGAAATGAATAACAAAATGTTGGTTTTGCTTGTTTTATTTCAATCATTTGCTCTTACAAAATATCAAGTTCAATGCAAAGGAACATGACTCGTCACAATAAAACATGCTTCTTAGTACCATTTTTCATTTATTTTATATATTATTTTAGTTTCCATTCAGCATAACTATAAATAACGTGGGTCACATAAAATGCTCATAGCATATATTATAGAAACTTGCAAACACTTCGTAACAAAATAGATACATAACTTTCATCTATGTCTTTTCTCTGCGAGAAATTCATTATTCATACACTATTACTATAGTTATGCCAAACCTCACATCATAACACAACGAAGCAACATGTCCCTTAAAAATACTCTTTCTTACCAACAATTTCATCTTTTTTTTTACATTTTATGAAATTTTTATTTTTTGCATTTCGTATCACTAAGCTACCTAACTAATCTTTATCTATACTACTGTCTAGACTAGTCTGCCGGGTAGAACACCACACTATAATAATACACATTGGACAAATACGATCGTATCGACACTTCACGGTATTTTTTTTTCATCATTTAATTTTCTTTTACACTTAGTCAACTACATAACAAAAGAGGTGAAAGCAAACTTTTCAACTGAAACTTATTCAAAGTGTTCGCTAATTTTTAGATCTTCCTTAATGCTAAGCGAAGCACGGCGCGAGTGCGATCCGTGCCGACTTCAGTCCATTGAAATTAAATTATTTAATAAACTAACAAGGAAACTACCCTAGAGCCCGCAAGGACTGCTCGCACCGTGCCACAGTAACCTACGTCGCTATACTAGCTTAGCGTCGAAACATTTTTTGCTATTCTAACCTATCTATTTAAGCCTAGAGCTACATCTAGCCATCGATTCGACATCCCTCCCGTTTCACTTTTCACAATTACAAAACGCGCGCTCTCTTAACACTAAATGACTTATTTAAAACATTTACTTCAATTCATCGACATGTATAATTTATTTGAATCGTTTTGGTATTCAGGAATTGGTTCCTTGTTTTTGTGCTTGTCCTCACGTACCTACCTAACTAATATTTAACGTCACCCATAATCTCATTGTAACGTTTATCACACATGTCAAGAATATCGAAGCGAGCGTAACTAGGAACATCTAAGAATTATCTCCCGAATTCAATCCTAACACCATGTGTGAAAATGCAACGATTTGACAGCCACATTATTTCGTTTTATTCGTCACTACAAAATATTAAAACATAGCTTTAATTACCCTATATTTATGAATACGGTAAGTTCTCTATTACCTGTAAAAATATCTCGTAAAGCATACGCAACTGGTATATTGTAGTCACATCTGTTTCGACGAAGCTGAAGGCACTACCGTAAAAAATAATTTATTGCTCTCAATGGAAGAAACCTTTAACGTAAACGTGCTGAAATCAAAACGCTTTTGACGGCATTCTATACGGATCGTGCATGCTACTGTACGCCCTACTCGTAAATATCTCTGACTACTCTCAGTGCTTTTAGGATTAACTCGAACTCAAATACGACACTACAAAGACAAAAATGGACACGGGTTTTATCTTACAGACCACTATGACGCGAAATAAGTATTGGGATACAGTGTACAAATACGACATCGATTTTAAATGCAATGTTTAGCGGAATATCTATCGGAAGACTGCTTTTACAGGAAGCCACTGTATACATTGAACACTAGTGATCGAATCACTTATCTAAACGCCGCGAAACGGCGGCACGATGCACTCTGTGGATTACTTTCACAAGAATCAAAGGCGGTTTTAAATCAGTTCAAAAAATTTGGCTCGATCGACGATTATACGAGTACAAACGCGATCTTTGGAGTATTATGAATGTAACACTAATAAAAATCTCACTTCATTAGCCTTCGTGAGTTTAAATTTATCAAACTGGTAGCGTTGGTAAATCATTAAAGGCAGTCAGCTAAATGATAGAGCGAAAATTTTTCAACTTTATGATAGTACTGTTTTTATGAATTCTATTGAATAAAGACCTACCTTTACTATGCCTTTTAGAATAAAGTGAGCTTGTCATATAAATAAGAAAGTACCTTCCATTTGCACAATACCAATGAAAGGTAGAGCTAAAGTTGCAGATGAAAACATTATTGTTAAATAACTGCTGTTATTAATAAGGAAGTTTTGAAATACTCAACAATCGCGAACCATCTCACTTGTATCATACTTAGTTCTTTTGTTTGGATACCCTCATTAATGGGAGAAACAGAGAAACTGGTATGGTGCGAGTGAAATGGCAATAGCGGTTGATTGATGACTAGGCACTTGGTCATAGAAATTACTTTTATATTTAAGAGGAGATGTTTTTGAAGATCTTTATGCACAAATGTCATCAGATTTTAAAAGAAGGTTGTTCGTCTTTATTCGATAGAATACATACAGATGCTTTTAAGGGCACCTTACAATGTTTAAGATTACAGTACATGGATTACGGAAAGAAAGAACAATTTTATGGAAATCTACTACATTCATTCAAAACCTGCCGTTCATCTAATGTCAGTTCCTGAATCTCAAGTCGTTACACAGGTTTTGAACAAAGAGATCGTCTCTTAATCACCATCAGTTATAATACAGTTATATATCAAACATTTATCTAGTCTTCAGTCCCTGAGTTGTATAAATATTTCCCTACTTCTTATTCGATTTTAATGATTTGTATACTTTGGTTCTGATGAAACTCTGACGTGCCAAAATAGAATTAAACAGTGGCTATATAGTAAGTAGGCTTTTACTCGTACCCATCAACAATGTATATACATGTATACATATCCATGTATAATTTATATATATTCAATATAAAAATATCAAATTTCATATAAAGTCATAAAGTGTACCCAAAACCTACGCGATGGTACAAAACGTGTTCGCTCGCACCAAAAGGCGCTCGTGCGTCGGATTTCGAATCCTTTACATCTCATAATGTGGAAATCAATCGTGGAATTTATTATGTTCACTAGTGGAATGTGCCGACCGCCTAAAATAACAACTACAGTTGATTCAGTACATGATTCTCAAAAAAAGGATCACTTCGTTCCAAACATGATTTTAACATACAAAAATTTGTATAGACTCGTAAAATGTATAAATAGACTTTAAATACAACTGCTTATTGCTAAATGTTACTATAGCATTCCACCGGGACGCCCGCCCCGAGCTAGCACCCCATTCGCCGAATCGTACAAAATCTATCGCGGTGTACGGTGTACGGTGTACGGTGTACCTACTCATTGTATGAATAACATTTATGAATCAAAACACGGATCAAGAAATAAATATTTGGAAGTTTTACGGTATACATAAATTCAGTCTGTATTCGGGTTTGGCAACAATGTTTACATTACTCTTGTTATACGTGTGGTTATCGACGACTTGTATTATAAAAGTGAGATAAAGCTTAATTCGCTTCGTGTTACCCAATATGTACCTTACCATCGCTATAATCTACTAGGAAAGTGGTAATGACGCTAAGAGGCCCATGCTTGAGACATAACAACATTTTTTACAAACGAAATACGAATTTAGGTACAATACTTGCGTCAAATTTATTTTGGAAGACTGCACCAGTATGAGTGATCTAATGTAAATAATACTGTATATTTCATAGATTTAGTACCATTTTCAAACAAAATTACTAAAGCACCATGCCGAACATATTATTAGCATATCATTACATCGATTACGATAATCCCACGTGGTGGTCATAACATCTATCTCAATTACTCTCCATTCTAAGGTTGGAATCCCGACATTAGATTAAGCGTTGATTGTATTTTAAAAATACATTCGCTTCACGGAAGATTCAAAATCTTCGAAATATTAAAAATTTATTTCCACGAGTTCTAAACTTTTCTATAACATACAAACGACACTTCCCTCGCCTACTTGATTCCATATGATATGACCTTTTCCAATCACCGCCTCCATTCAACGCCGGATATTGCTTTATTATTTTAATAAAATTAAAAATAAATTTAATCGTTTATACAAAGAAAACTCTTTTAAAACTATGTGTATAAAATTTCATCTCTGATTGCACGTTATTGTTCGATATAAATGTTCAGTTTATGAATTTCGTTCATTTTCATCTTAAAATACAATTATATGACACAGAAATAAATTAAAATTTAATTTGCAAAATAAATTTAAATTTAAAAAATTCAATCAATTAATCGTACTAAGCTAAAATAAATACCTATCTATCTTAAATAATCGCGTCAACATGTTCAAAATCTGTGTCTAAAATCTTAAATTTAAAAAATTTTCATAAAACAATAATAAAACTATAATGTAAAAACACATTTTAAATTGGAGCTAACTCTATACATCGAATCCTCTCCCGAGCCGTCAAAAGACCTCATCAAAACATCACAGCGAATCGAACGTTCAGCGTAAAGCCGGAGACGAAGCCCATCGAGAGAACGAGCGGTCGAGGCGAGTCACGTAAAATTAGGCTTAAAACTAAAGTCGCCGGCGTCGCGGGCCGGCCGGAGCTTTCGATGAAGTCTATAACGGCCGCAAATTAAACTAAAACAAATTAACATCGTAAAAAGTCACAGTTGCTTTGATTTTTGGCTCGTGTACATGGGTCGTTGCGTGGCTTATGGTCTACTTGGGAGGCGGGTAGGGCTGGTACGCCTCGTCGGGCGACGCGGCCGTGGACGCGTGCTCGCTGTCCATCGGCATCTGCAGCACGGGCGGCGTGGGGCCCGCGAAGTACTGGTACGGGTGCGACGCGAAGTACTGCAACAGAAACCGCCTTCAGTGCTGCGCCAGCGACGCGTAAGCCTAGCATTGTCTCGTTAAGCGGATCGCAAATCAATCAATCAACGATATTAAACACTCACGAATACTTCGTTTTCCGGCCTTAAGCTGTCCCAGTTTACCTGGAAAACAGAAAAAGCTTCAGTCTCTGCGACTTGTATTTTTGTAAGTATATGTGGCCGTACTTTGTTTTTGGAGAATTCTGAGTGATATTTTTGAATACTTTTCGTTTCTCTTCTAGTATCAACGTGTAAGTTGTGTTTTTATATTTGAATGCGATTTGTATACAATTAAATTGGTTTTTACTGTATGAATTCTACTATCAAATTAGTAGTTGATCTAAAGGAGACATTACGGAGTACACATAGAACAGTGTACATTCGCCTGTACTATACACAAGTGTATACTCACATATTGGCTAGGCACAGCGTCGATCGGTATGTGCGCGTGGTGCGCGGCGTGCGCGGGGTGCGGCGCGTGGTGCGCGGGGTGCGCGGGCGGGAGGAGCGCGGCGTAGGGCGCGAGCCAGGCGGCCGGGTGCGCCGCGTGGTGGTGCAGCTGCGGGTGGAACGCCGCCACGCCGTACACGCTCGCGCTGCCGCGGTACACGCCCGCGCAGTCGCCGCCCGCGCCCGCCACGCCGCCCGCGTACACGCCGCTCACGCTCATCGCCTGTTATACGTTCATTGATTAAACTCGCAACATATTGAAATGGGCGGTATTATAACTTTAAATTATGTAGATTGAAATGTGTAAGTATCAATAATATTTAAAACACATATTGTTAGGCAAATAAGAGAGGAATTAGTTAATATTGTATTAAAAAAAAAAGATAGGTATGGAGTATAATTTGCGTAAGCGTCAACGAAAGTATGTACATTTAAGTACGACAAAATTTTTAAATCAAAATCCAATACTACAGAACAATATTAACAAATAATTATAATAGATGCTTAAGGGCGCCAAACACCAATTACTGTCTGTGCTGAGGCATATCTTTATTTGCGTTTCTTTGCATTGTTCCTGCAATCACGGCGCATTCGAAACTGCAGTCTATACGATCACAACCACCAATTAGCTTTTTCTCATTGGCCACGCTTGCACTAATTAGAAAACTAACCTGTATAGAATCATTATTATCCCGCCACCCTCTGCCATTGTCTTGCTTGTTATACGACGCTTTTTTCTTATTGCCGCCGTCTGCGAATTTCACTAGCAGGGGCTCCTTGGCACCCGGTATTGGGTTGCCGTTGAACATCTATAAATTGCAAACGACGATGAGAAAAATAATTCTTCCCGGGAATAACGTATGTTTGTCTTTTATGGAGAGAGATTGTAACAAAGACCATAAATTGCTGCCTAAAGATTTAGGGACAAAGCAGTCTTTGGAAGACGGCCAAGTGTGAGTTAAAGTAATACCGATTTTGTACTACGTAGTTGGGTTGAATTATTAAACAATGAATTAAATCTCTATGTAACATTCTCCGAGACTGTTAAGTGGGATAATTAATCTTATTGTATTTAATGTTATAGGCCTACTTAAAATTTATTAACGAAAACAATATTTCAATGCGTAATTTAATTTATATGTGAAAATTTGACTGATATCTTGAATTATTTTTTAACAGAGTATCGTATTCAAAGAATTTAAACAATTCGTTATAACACCAACCTGGATGATTTGCTCGCATTTCTCCCTAGACTCCATCCTTGCGAAGCCAACCCCCTTGCTGTGCCCATGCGTGTCTCGGAGAATCCTGGTGGAGACCACTTGGCCAAACTTGGCCAACAGTTGGTCCACGTCGTTCTCTTTGAAATGCGGCGGCAAGTTCGCCATGTACAAATTAGTTGGGTCTTGTTCTTGCTGCTGTAAAAGCCAATGGGAAAACAGTTCAAATACACATTCTTTAGCGCCCAAATTGTCTGCATCAAAATAACATTTTCGATAAGTTTCAAGATTCCATTACTATAGGTGTTTCATGTATAAAAGTTTCTCGTAAAATTACAGAGTTCAAAATACTCATGAATGAAATGACTAATTTTGTTTTGGGTTTATAATTTTTTTCGTAAAATCTTAATTAACATTTTATAATTTAGTATTAGCTTGAAGCCCGCATTATCTAGACGCTGAAGCGAACACTGACGTCAATCAGCAGATTGTATCTAATGTGCTATTTACCCGTGTTAGTACCTTACATGTTAGTATATGGGCATATACATCAGCATAGTTTATGAAGCTAGTTAAAAGTCGCATACACACTAATTTAATATTGAAAGCATAGAAATACCCAGAGCCCAGTAGCGAAATACACTGTTGTTACGCTCAAGCAAACCACAATAGTACAGAGTTAAGATGAAACATGTTTGAAGTTAGGAAAGTAAGCGTTATATTTGCGCTGAATTTGCGAACCATTGAAAGACTTGTAAATACTTACAAAATATTAATGTCACACTTTTCTTTGGCATACCAATTTATCGCTTGTGTTGAAATCCCTAAATACACTGCCAAATGAATGAATACATACTTCGATTTAGTATTGGGCTCCATTGATGCCAATAATCTGAACTCTGGACCTAACTAGATAGAGTTCAATCTAGATCAGTTTAATACTAGACAGATTCCGAAATGGAATAGGCGTTTGTCACTACAATAGGCAGGTAACAGTTTTATCTAGCAAACAATATTTATGGTTTACGTTGAAATGCTTCAAAATTATATAGCACTCTTCAGAGAATATAGTAAATACTAAAGCTAAAGTAGAGGTAGAAGGAAGACTTGGATAGGAAGGTGGGATTTCATTGGATTTGGGAAAACACCATGTTTTCGTAATTTTATTTCTTGTCTTATTATATTTTAATCACAGTGCTTCTTGTGTCAAATATTAACTTAACTCTATATTATATGGAGTTAATTATATTCTATAGCATCTTAGATACGAGTTCCATTTATTCAACATTGAACTAATGACAAAGATAAACATTTTTTAAGTGCAATTCTCTAAATTACTAATATGGACAGACATTACCTATTCAGCTACACTGTCTCTGAAATCTGAATCATTAAACTTGATACTGATTGAATTGATTTTATATCAGTATAAAGAACTACAAACAACACGACTAGCTCCCATCGTAGGGCGGAGCTAATGGTCATTATGGAAGAAAAGTATGTAGGTAAGTGTGACTGATTTATTAGGAATGAGGTAGGAGCAGGCGGTTAGTCATAATAGTATTACTTGCATGCATAACGTACACGGTTCAGTCTACGCAGGAACCAGATACCCACTTTAGCCATCTGGGCCTGGACACCTTTGGCCTGTAATCCCTTTACAGCTGCTTCCGCTGAGGCGATCGTTTCAAAATCTACAAAACCGTAACCTGCGAAAACAGAAATGAAATAATATGACGCGATGACTACAGATGACCGAACCATTCGCGTGATACAATGTACGATTCATGCTCGATCGACAGGTATTTTAGAAAATATGGATGTTCTAAATGAGCATATTGCCTATTGTAATGTAGCGTTATGAAAATCTATCATGAACGAAATGTGCGACGAAACTCGAAAGTGTGTGCCTCGGTGCATATAATGACAAATGTATAACCCGTGACATTAAAGAATATCGTTACAAATGACCATCTAAAGCGTGCTGTCTCGCTTGCCATTTTGTATTTTTATTCTTCAATGAGTCAGGCGAGAATAAATAAATAAAATAAATATTATGACGTTATATATATAAATTAAATAGACTCTAGTCTCGTGCATATATTAGAAAATTTTCTCACCACATAGATGATATAGTATAATGAGGGTATATGGTTGTCTAGAAAAATTAACAGATTTCAGTTTTTGAATAATTCTTTACCGAATAATCTAGAAGTGTTTTTAATATAATACATATACATACGTGAAATAATATAGGTAATTCAACTAGAAGAAGTATAGAATCTATGACAGTATAATAATTACGTTAATAAATTATGTTTACCTTTACATTTATTTGTATTTTTATCCAATATTGCTTTAGTTGATATAATGTTGCCATACCTGAAACATTAAAAAGACCATTTAAATCCTGTAAAAAAACATAATGAACTCTGAGGATCCCATATAATTTCAATTAAAAGAAAAATAACTGACTGATATGTATCGAAAGGGACATTAACTACACTTAAAGATGACACTTACATTTGGCACATTTGTACAAGATCCTTGTCAGTGGTGTTTTGGTTAAGGCCTCTAATGTACAGGTTCGTACGGCTCAGTTGTTCACCAGAGGCACCCGTGGTAGACGTGGAAGACGCCGGCGGTGGCGGTGCGGTGCTCAGGCTGGTTGACCGCGTGCCACCGGCCGAATTTGACGAAGAACTAGACGCGGTGTTGGCGGGAGACGCGGCGGTTGGCACGCGCGTGCCGCCCGCGCAACCGCTCGTCATCGTCGCACCCGTGTACTGCAAATATAAACCCTAAATTACGCTTTACGCCATGTGTTCAGTAATTACTTTGATAATAGTCAATAAAATCTGTAAGTAGTTCGTAATTAACGTTGAGGAATTAATATCAATAAACGTTATGTATAACACGTGTTCAAGAAAACATTTAATTATTTTAAATTGATATATCTATCATACATCATATCATATCCTTTGTAAGAAACTTATAATTAAGGCGATGTAGAGTTACTGAAAGATGGATTGAAAGTCGACTCTATAAAAAGATGTCACATTCATATAAGATTCTAGTATGAAAGGAAGAAAAGCAAGACCTCTTATTTACATCATGACATACAGTAAACCGGAATTGCTCTACGATTACAGAGTATCATCAAACTACAGCCACTAATTTCTGTTTACATCAAAATGACGCTGCTCATACGCACGTGAGTCGAGCAAATGAGCAATTTCGTCGTATTCACACGCGTTTAAGTTCATGAATTGAGAATAACAAGGGTTGGGCGACTTCATTGAAAATAACTGCTCTCCTAGAGGCGCGTTAAGACGCACGCCATTAGTTATTCAGCCGGGTATAATGAATAGGGAGGGTTGTAGGGATGTCACCTGATGAAATATCGCCTAAGTTATGAGTACCCGTTCGTTGTACGGGGAATATGTTGGGATAGGTTATGGTTACGAACAGATTGTGATCTTTAGTAATACGAAAATAACCTTATGTTTTTATTTATTTTTGTTGGGTAATAACAATCACGATCGCTATTCTTTCATGCAACATATTTGGTGATTTCGTTGGCATTCTTGATATTAATTTATCTTATTCACACTGACACCCGTAACGTTGAATATAATACATTTTAAAAAGGAAATATCGAACAAATAAAACACGAAAAGGTGTGAAACTACGTCCGTTGTTATCGAGTGAAACGATATCCCCTTACAAGATTGATGAACGATAAGTCGTAAGAACGTAATTCAATGTCAGTAGGTATTCACATACATTTAAATATGTAATGCAATTTTGTACAAAATGTTCGGATATACGATCGTAAGAAAATTTATCTGAAAGGTCACCTTTTTCATTTTATCAACATTGATCTTCTAGTAGTGCGTCTTTCAGTTTAACTTTATTTGTTTACTTTTGTCATTGTTTCATGTTAAAGAAAAAAAATGTATTGTGTGTACCTATTTGTTTAATAGTGAGGAAGACACGTTATATATATATTGGTTTTATGTTCCGACTTTATATTTTATGTAAAAGTACGAACATACGAAAAAATTCATTTTATCCCATTTTTCGCTGCATTTTTAACGCTGCCAACCCTACCAGGTAATGAACGCATGCCGATTCTGAGCACGCCCTTAATCGACAGGTCGTATGGACCAGGAGCCAACGGTATGGGCCTCGTTTGGACAGTTACCTTGCACGGACTACCTACAGGAAGCTACGCTTGGGAGGTCACGTTGTTAAGCTGTGACTTACTGATTGTTCGTTTTAATGTGTGATTTAGAATGTTCTGACAAATTAGGTAGGTAGAGTATGGTAAGTTTAAGCTGGTTTTATCGATACTGGTTTTGAAGAGAATGTAGAGTAAACAGAAATTATATATGATAAATCTATTGAAAATGGATATTAAAACTATTAAATTGTGTGTACTTTTAATATCTACGTACTTAGGTTTTCAAAAATATTTAGATAAAATATATCTACGATCTTCTAAATAGCTTCCTTCCATAAAAATAGGAAATGAAATGATTATTTTTTATTTTATATAACACCGAACGTAATATTACTTGAATAATAATACATATATACAATTGCTTACAAATAAATCTTCTTACTATAACTTTTCATTCTGTTTGTTTTATTCCTGTCCAATATATTGTACGATGAAATTCCACCCACGGAATAAATTCTAATTACAGAGTAAACAATACTCAGTAAGTGTCCAATAAACGTAGCATAAAAAAGTAAAGGTCTATAAAATAATACAAATCAACAGTTCAAAGTCCATTATGAGACGTCTGTATTTCAAATTACCCTATTTATTTGCATAAAGTTTACATATTAAACGCATAAAGTACGCGTGTCGGTACATGTAAGAGATAACTTGCTGGCAAATTGTTACTTAAGAGTTATGAGTAACTTATACGAGAATTAAACTGAGTGTAATTACTTTCAGTGTATATTTGGCTTTAGTTCCAAATTGATGATAATTGCGCGTGCTACGGAACAATGTATGGAGCTTGACGTTTGGCATTTTATTGTATAGAACTGATTATTATATGTTCTTATATTTTTCTATTTTTCTATTTAAGTATATAAAATTCTCGTGTCATAACGTTAGTATACTCATCCGAAACGGCTGGACCGATTCTCATGAAATTTTGTAAATTGGGTAGATAATATATGAGAATCGACTAACATCTATTTTCCCCTAAGTGTCAAGAGTACGCTAGAACAACGTTTGCCAGGACAGCTGTCCAAGACTAGCTAGTCTTATTATGTGATGTTCTGAACTCTTTTGATCTATGAGCAATATTTTTATCAATAGCCACTATGTCCAATAAGAATGGTAGTTGGACAATTATGTCCCAATGAATTGATCAATTACAATGAGTAAATAAAAAGTTCAAACAGAATTCGTCGTTATCGATAATGGCATGATAAATATATGTAAACGAATGGAATATATTATATTCCGAAAAAAATGTATGAATAGAATTCCATCAATTGGTTTCTATAAATCAAAGGTTATGGCACAATACTTTTTTCTTATAAAATCTCTCATATTCTTTTTAGTATATATGTATAAATAAAAACGTTTTAAATCAACACGGTCCCACATTAATATCGCTTCTTATTTTTCAAAATTAAATTGAAACTTCATCAAATACTTTATTAGAAATATTAAAGGTAGCTTTCAATAGCGAGTCCGTTGGGAAATCTTTGAGAGCAATTCTTTTACCAAAGCATTCACATTCTTTTAAATGAAAATGTTTCAAATACAGAGGAAATGATTGAGTCACGGGTCTCTAAACGATAACACGTATATAATTTCAAGGTATATTTTTGCTTTGTCATGTGGTTATTAATAAAACATCCTTTATATCCCAAAATGTTACAGAAAAAAATATTTTGGTCTGAGAATTGGACTCTTAAATTTTATATTCTCAATGAAATGAAGTAACTATATTTTTTTTGTACTATATAAATAACTAGCGACCCGCCCCGGCTTCGCACGGGTGCAATGCTGATACTAAATACACTACAGAAAAACTGTGAACGTTGTATATAAAAACATAGCGGCCCGCTCCGGCTTCGCACGTGTATAAAATATATAGCCGAGCGGCCGGCCGGTACCGCCGCAAACGCTACGTCCCGCAATTTATTTTTATAAATCTGTAATATCTTCGAAAATATTCACTTAAATCATACGGTGTAAAGGGCCATATAGATCTATATTAAATGAACAATGTATTCAAGGTATTTAATTGGCAAAGGATTAATGCTGTATTGGTTAAAATCGCATCGAAAATTAGCCAATATTTGTCGTAAAAAGTAAATTACAAAAAAAAGTTATTGTGGGTTATCCATAAGAGATAGACATCATCTAAGCATTCTTTCACCATCGCGGATTTTTCTGTAGACCATTTCAATGTGTATAATACTTAGTAGGTACATTATTTTGATAAAACTCGTAGGGTTCAGCCTGCGTTTGCAATGTAAGCGGAAAAAATGTAATTTTTTACGATATCACATTAGAAACCTCAAAAATAACAGTACTTCTCCACTATTTAATGGATGTTATTATACATATAAACCTTCCTCTTGAATCACTCTATCTATTAAAAAAAACCGCATCAAAATCCGTTGCGTAGTTTCAAAGATTTAAGCGTACAAAGGGACATAGGGACAGGGAAAGCGACTTTGTTTTATACTATGTAGTGATTATCCACATCGGAATTTACGTCCGAAAAAAAAGAACATTGTTCACATTTGGAACATAAAAACAATTTATTAGATTTGGACATCGATTATTTGTTGAATGAAAAATAAACTTGACAAACGCAATTTTAAGAATTTTGCTTAGGTATCTCCTAATTCTTTAGCCTGTTTAATCATAAAGAAAAACTCAATCATATTCAGAATGAAGTCTCAAAAGAAACTCGAGTAGCCTTCTAAATTAAAAATGCACTCAACAAAATCTCTTATCGGAAAAGAGCGCTCCGTAGCAATCATCTAGAGTTTAAAATAATTAAACGGAAAGAGGCAAGCCGTCTCAAGAGCACTAATATTTCAAATTGGCCAGACCACATCAGTCACATTCGTAATTTAATTTCTTCAATATTACTCAAGAAGTTGGAGTTGCCATTGGACAAGTTCATTCCACTCGAGACACGCTTTCTCGAAATCGAATTTAAAAAGTTTAGCGACATCTCAAACTATAATGCTCCTGTTTCTAACCGTCAAGTGTGTTCTGACTTCTCTTTGTATTTTTCATGGTAAGTTTATGCTAACGATGGAAGTAGAAGTTCGTATTTGCATTACTTTACTTTCAGAAAGAAAATAAGAAGATTAAGCACAGAGAAAAAGTGGAAGAAACCTTTCATTAATTATAATATGTTGTGGTGGATAAATTTTTGAATATAAAGCAGTCTATACCTGAATATCAAACACGTCAATATCTCTATGTTAATCTAAATGCCAACGCTTAATTGAATCACACCACTGAACATTAAAGTTGCAAGTAAAACCTATCCCGCCTACACTTACACACCTACACTTATTATATTGTTGCTCAAGTACTTTCAGCGCGTGTATTTTCAAAACAAAAGCTGTATGACATCACAGTTATGACATTCAGAACGGATGAGAGCTCAATCAGACGCTCAGGTGACAGGCGACAGCACGCTTAGAGCCAGAACCAATTCTGACAAGTAATCAGTACTTCGCAAACACATCACAAACTTTTGACGATTCTATTTGAGGAGATATCAACGCGGAGTTCGCGGAAAATACTTTTTTCCTTCTCTACTTCAAATTACCATGGATCGGGAATAAATTGTGAATATTAACGACAGGATATTCCCGAGTTTTATAAGAAAGTTTTCGGTATAATGCGGAAAATTAAAATACAAAAAATATTTAAGAACTCCTGTTTCTTTAATTTGATGAAATAAGATGAATGAGGAATTACTGAGATCAGGAAAGATGATATCTTTTTATCATACTATATTTTCAAATAACAGAAAAAATAGCTTCGCAAATTCACTAAGCGCGATTATAACTTATTATCAAGTCAGGTTAATGATATGGCTGCTTTTAATATACATACTAACATTTGCCAAAGTAATACAAGTATAAAACCACAAATATCCTTCGGCAAAGCATATGCCATGCATTCACCTTTAGGTACAACTTAAAATTACACCAAACTGACGCTGACACTGCTGCAGTGTTGCACCGAATAATTCAAAGCGTTTAACCCTTCCCGCAAGTAAAAAGGTTCTTTATTTTTGACTCAAACAAAATGAAGTATAGTGTTTTCGTAGGCTATTAACTAAGGGCCCTACAATACCCGAGTGCGGGGTGACAGGGCAGTCGTTTGTGCCCAAGGGTACATGAAGTACTCTCACAGCGTTTGAAGGATTTTATCACCGTTCACGGAGGGCGCAAGTCGCAAATGAAGACTAATTCATGTGTTAAAACGTCCCCGTGACTTAAGAGTTCATTTTGAGTGAACGTGGAGCGTGAAGAGTTATTTGGATTATAATTTAAGTCGATCCAACTAAGTCTTGTAATTGGGAAGACCTTGGCAGAATTGTTACAAGGAGTATCGCTAGTCTATTGCACTTGTAGTTCTTCATGATTTTTTATTGAAATTACCATAGACCAGTGTGTGGCTTATGTATTATGATATGTTAGATACACGACTATTAACGTTATAGGTAGTAAAGAAATACTTATAAAATTACTTACATCATATTTTTTTATTGTATCTTAAAATAGCTACTACTATAAGGTATGAAAAGGAATGAAAATTCTCGAATGTTGACTATTGAATGAAATGTAATTAAATAATAATTTGGAAAATCCAAAAGTGCACGCCTCATAATTTTTTTTTAATAAATATTTATTAATTATTATTTTTGTTTATTTAATAACAATTAAACCACATCGAATCAGACCCTGAAAAATGAAAGGGTTCTATTCCTGAGCATACTCAAGCGTAAGAGAAAAAAAAAGACTCGATTAGTAAAGTATTTCGGTCGCTATCGTGTTCGTATCGTAACAAGAAAAAGGATCCGCACATACAGACACACGGACGTCCAAGACAGAACTTTTTTAAACTGTTTTTTAACTAGTTTAAATAACAAAAATGACATCAAAAATATCATGAACGTTAAAAATAGTGTTTTTTCTTAATATGTGTGTGTATGTATTATCTTACAAGTGCAATGTATGATACATAAAGACATTTTAAGTTTGAAAAATCAGATGTTTTGCGCGAAGTGACAGTAGTACCCACCTCAACGCTTCGCTTATGAGGCGTGCAAAATAACTAACAGAAATATTATAAATTTTCGCTGACAATAATCTTGGCCAACCAACTGGGATATAGATTATAGAGCTAAGATTATGTTACAGTTTCTTGTTTCTCCAATTATAATATTTTTCAACAAAAAATTACTTTTCCATGCGCTATAATAGACAAATAATAACACTAGACACTGATCGTCACTGTAGATATTTTGTAAACAGTTATATTTTAAATTTAGCCTATAAAACAGAAGCTTTTTCTATCACGCAATATAGCCAGTTTTTATACATCTGAAAACTCTATCTGTACGAGGTTATTCGATTGCAAAATTTACTTTCCCATAGACATCTTGCGGTTTGGTTGCAGCCGCAGATGTCTATTATTTGTGTAAAACCACACCGTCTTAGTCATGCCTTAATCACCTAACCATATTTTATATTTAAATCCTCGTGCCACTGTATGCTTTAAATAAAGTATTTTCTCATATTCAGCATTATACTGGCATGATCCATCTTCTAATATTAGGTACACTTTATGATGTACAGTTTTTGGGATATTATTTTCTTGTTGAATAGGTTGTAGTCACAGATGTAGAAACATTTGCGGTTGCAATGATTATTTTGTAAATTTTTATTAAAAGGATATAATGAGCCTTATATTTATTCGTAAATGAAAAGACATTATTAGGTAGGTACGGTTCGAGAAGTCTTCGTCGACGAAGAATATAAGTATTAAAAAATGAATGTTATCATAAACACTTATTTGGATATTACCTAATTCCAATATTTCAGATTCTCGCAACTGCATTCCTACACAGTTCTCACAACACGCACTCATAGAAATAATAAAAAGCTTTCTATTCCAATTATGCATTTTACTACAACACTAAGCATCTCATATTGAGAGCAATGACGTCACACATAAGGAGCGAAGGGAGACGGGAGGCTATAAAAGGGGGGTGATAAAAGGGGGTGGAATCACTTCGCACTCAACAGTTGGTCCCGACTAACGTGCGTCTACCATATAATTAGATTTAATAACGAAACGATATACTTTTATAGAGTTGCCATTAATTATTAATACGGACGCCTCGCACCTACATCCCTGCAGATTATAGTATCATTATACCAGTACCTACGTGTTATAACATAAACTTTCGTATTAAATATATATCTGGCTTTAGAATTACATATATTACTTTAACCTTTATTGTAGGAGCAGTACTTTATCTAGGGTTTTAAATGAGGTGATACTAAATTTAAGGACATTGAACGTCTATGCGTATGAAAGTGAAATATCTGAAGTGAGTAGGTAGTTATGCATTTTACTATATAAGGAGATATAACTATACATGTTTCTAAACAAAAATAAGTAAGAATACAAAACAACAATTAAATCTGTAATGATAACTATCGCATGTATTTAACAGAACAGCAGAAAAAGCCTCTCCATTATTAAAATGAAAAATAATTAACATCTGTTTACTTCCATCTTCCAATCAACCACGTAATCTTCTCGCCCACAAGTCAAACAAAAAGGAAATAAACGCGTCCAATAACTCAAAAGCTAGACAGAGCGTTATTTGTTGAATATTCTGTTGAAAAAACTGTTTATTGTTGGCAGGCTTAACTAAATGAAATACAAATCCCATTCAATCTATTTAAATTGCTCACTCCATTTGTTTGTCGCTGACTAGATCGGCGTATCGGTAAATGTATTACGGGTATACAAAAGTAAAATTCTTAGTGGAGGATGTTTTGTAAGAAATCCAGGATACAACCGATTTGATAGTCGCTAGAAACATTTGTATGTAAATAAAATTGGCTTCGTCAGATGAGTAAATTAGTGCAACAAATTAAAACCCCTGCTGAGGAAATTAAACATTGAAGCATCGAGTATCATGGATATTCTATGTTGTCTTTATTCTTTTCGTTAATGAATAGAGTTGGTGGATAATGTACCTACATACAACGTGAAGGAGCAATAATATGTATTCCACCCTCACTTCGAAGGCAAACTTTTATTGTATAATCCATATGTAAGGGTGGTGCAAACGTTACTGAAGACGGACAAAACATAAATTTCTCTCACATTAGGTTCTGAGGCAGACTTCGAAAGTGTTCTCAAAAGCAAAAGTTTCAAAAACAAAAAACCAAGCAATGCAATCATCCTAAAACGATATGTATCGTAACGAAATTACAATGGACACAAGATAAACGATATCGGGGAAAAAGTTGCTCCCATATCCCAGTAAATTTAAATATCGGCAGTTGGCCCAGCCTGCGTCACTCAAACATTACCATAATTCAACAAAAAACACCGAAAACATCCGCTTCGTACTACAAAAAGAATTCCTTTTTGGCGTGATCGGACCCTCGATTTACAATATAACATGCTCGAACTTCGAACTAAACCCAACCCGCATAAATATTTGATTCGGAGGGAACTACATTTTTTAAACTTGCTAAATTAAGTGTTACATTAAATCTTTGCTTTTGGTGTTTCGAGGCTCGAGGGGCGCGGGTTCTTCACCTTCCGCTGAGGCAGAAATAAATCTAATACTTCGGATGACAGATATCAGCAAGTCTTGTTTATTTATACCTTCGCCCCGACGAGGGTCACACATGTGAAACGTGCCCTTCCACATTGTACTAAAATAAACTATTATGCCGCGTCAA
Organism: Colias eurytheme; assembly: GCF_061535395.1. NCBI lineage: Eukaryota > Metazoa > Arthropoda > Insecta > Lepidoptera > Pieridae > Colias > Colias eurytheme. The sequence continues at coordinate 2,849,288 of NC_142992.1, read as the reverse complement.
TAAACGTACGAGGAGTGTAGTTGGTAGTTACCAATCCATTTCCTTATCCAGAAATAGATTTATGTATGACGATCGATTGCATAAGCGTTATAACAATCGAGAACTATTTAGATCGCGTAGCACGCTGTTTTTTAAAGGAGTTAAGTTTAAGATGAAATAAATAAAGGATAATCGTAGTATGGACAATTCGTAGTAGAACTTTAAACATAAAGTGTGTTTATTCTCAATCATGGTTCAGTTCCTATGTGAGCGGCACCAAATGAAAACAGCAAATATAACAATAAGAAGGTATTGCTATAATTATTTATTAAATCAATATGTATACGCAATTTTTTTTTGTAGTGTACGCAGAAAATAACAATTTCATTCCTGAGTTACCAAAGATTTATCGTGAAACTATCTATGAATAGCTACAAAAAATCCTTCATTATTTATCTCAACCTTTGAACTACAAAAAGAAAAAAAATGCGTCATCAATCCAATAGGAGATTTGAAAATATTATCTGTCAAGAGAAGGTATATTAAAAGGGGCACATAATACGGATTATGTGTTCGGAACATAACTCGCGAGTGAATTAAGCACTTATGGTTCTCCTTGTGATAAAAAAAACATTGATCCTTTCCCCAAAAAAGTGCTGAGGGCACTTTAGGAAGCAGGGCTGTCTGCGAAATGAAATAGAAGTCTAATGTAAAAATAAAAAGAAACAGCTTGAATGAAGTTACTTTTCCGCGTTATTTTTCCCCTAAATTTCTAATGGCTTGATATTCTTTTAATGTGATGTTATTATTGATATTGTACGTGTATAAAACGATGAAATTATCAAAAACCTACTGTGTATTTACAAATCCACAAGAAAAATTGTTTGTATTGTAGTTTGATCGATTATTGTTTGGGATATGCATATAGCAAATTTCTAATCAACAATTCGCCTAAATATTGGGATTAAAAAACTGGCATCCCTGTCTGTAAGTGCGTGACGCATCTAACAAACTGAGGCGTTGTGACACCCGTGACAGTTGACATATACCGGCCATTAATCAGCGGTGCACAGATACTTAAACGTTGATGTAAAGTTATTCCCAATCAAACTAACCATTTATCGTCAGGAGCAGTGTTGCCAGCTATAAAATATTGCTTTCGTAAAAAAGAATTGTATTCGAGAATGGATGTGTGAGAAAACAGTTTATTTGGTCTTAAGAAATGCGGAATGGATATATGTATTAATTATATCGTACTACATTTCAGCCAGGGGAGTAGAGCGTGTCATAATGAGATAATAATTGCTTTTTTAAATTATATTAAGTAGGTAATAATCCAACGCCATGGCAAATTTCTGTCCAATTGCTTTAGTAGATTTGCGTGAAAAAGCAAACATTGCTCGTCTTCCTATCCAATCTGTACATCCTTACCAAGACACGTGTGTTTTAAAGTTTTAAAATTAAGTATTGTTTATGAAATACACTCCAGCGGCTGTAAAGCGGCCGTAGAACAGACAAAACAAAAACTAAGTAAAATAAACAAATCAAATTAATAGCTATCCTTCCGACATTTACAACTGTTGAGGATCATTCAAGAATAATAGTGACTCATTTTGTAATTTGTGACTTATGAGATTATTATTATTTGTTCCAAGTAGAGTATGATTCTACCAAAGACATTGTAATGTCAACATAATAAAACAGATAACAAAATAAACATTTTCATCCTTATATTATGGTGACACAAATCTTTTTGTAGAACACATAATTGATTGAAAAAAATGCACGATAGGGGGTTAAATACACGACAAAAATAAGCCTATTCACTGTACAAAATAACAGGTACAAAAAGAGTTTAACATCGCGAGATAAATCGTGAAGCGACGGCTCTAATAAAACACGTATGTACGTTAAGGCGCTACATTTTATTTCAAAAGTGATAAGAACGGGAAATTTCTTTTACGAGATTCTTGTGGAGGGTGAATGGGGGTGCAGCGCGATCTGTGAATACTGTTTTTGTGCGACATCTGCTTTATGTCGCTTTCGTAAACTCGGTTAGCGCGCACTGAGGCGCCTTTAGACGCTCCAAATCGTAACTAAATTGTATTACGCTTTCAATGAAGTATAGCGAGCTGTTTATAGTACTATGAGTTAGCAAAATAACAATTCTTTTGTATTTTCGTAAATGATTTATGAAAGGAATGAGACACGGTAATTTTGAGATATTTTAAATGTTTCTGACAAATGTTAGTATTATAAATAGATCTAATTGGGGTAATATCGGATTAGGGGCACCGATAGATTAGGTAGTATTGTGTACAATCCGTGTAATCCTACTAATATTACGTTTTGTCTCTGTATTAAAACATAATATGATACAATAACTGCAGTAACTTTAGTCAGATTAATAACAGATAGTCTAATAAAAAAAAAAATAATGTGTGAAAAAGTATTATTTTTCTTTTTATATTACTCACCCTACCTCTATAGTCTCTCATTCATACTTATGACGTATTGTATTATTATTGCGTTACTGGCTACTGCATAGCCGGAGTAGAATTCCCCATTCAAGAAAGCTTAGTAATATCATTAAGCTGAATCTATTGCTGCATTATCACTTCTTACATTTAACCTCTTATCCTTGCTGTTACATTGTTGAAAAGCTTTCTTATCCTCAAGGAAAAGTTGCTTTAACGCGTTTGCGTACAATCTTGACGTTACACGGTTACGCCATAAAATAGTTTACATTTTTATGAAAACCGTTATAAAGAAGTACTTTAGCTTCTTTACTATCGGTTCTAGATAGTGACATGGTAACATTATGACAGTCTGCTTTATCTGCCTAGCTTTGACTGGTTATTACGATTATATTAAATTCGTTAGTACTAAGTTACTCTGAACTCTATATTATAACGTTCTTATAAATTCCTTAATAAATAAGTTCAATTTCAATTTCAAAATATCTTGATTAATTAGACAGAAGAATTAATTATATTGTATATCAATAGCACAGCGATACAAATAATCTATACTTCTATACTAATATTATAAAGAGGAAAGGTTTGTATGTATTTATGTATGTATGGTTTTCACGCATAAACTACTGGACCGATTTTGATGAAATTTGGCACAGATAATCTTTAAACCCTGAGAAAGAACATAGGCTACCTTTTATTGCGAAATATGAACCACGGGCGAAGCCGGGGCGGACCGCTAGTTTATAATAAAACAAATAGATTGGATTAAACAAAATTATTTGCATATTTCACACAAACAAACCATATTGCAGACAACAGAGAGCTTATCGCATTAATCTCATCAGACGATCTTTCACGTGATCTAACAATTAAAATAGATTGATTATTATTTTAACCAGGATTAAATCAACGTTAATTAAGATAATTTAGTGTACGAACCATTAAGCGGTTTATTAATACGGATCGCAATCTGAATTTCGCATTAACTAGTTTTGGCGAATCATGCTTCTAACTTTAAGTGTTTCAATATATCATTAATCATGGACGGAATATCGTTTGTTTGGAGATGGCTGGCCATGATGGAGTCGTGTCAACGAACTAACTTCACTTAATAATCTTATATTAATCACGAGTTTATGTATGAGGGAGTTTGGGCGAGAGCCTTATAGGGTTTTGTTGAAACCAATTGTTTATTGTGAATAGACGAGGGCTACAGGAAATAGTATGTCACAAAAAGTTATGATAAAAAATGTTTTAAAATTAAACTCTATCTACAATGTGTGATGGGCAATGAACTTATACTAAAAGTGACTCTATGCTAACTTTGCGACACAGGCTTTCTTATGCAAAGCGGTAGAAATAGCGACTATGCTATCTTCTTGAGATAATTTTCTATATCAAAAAGAGTACCTAATTTAAGTATCTGTCATTTCAATTTTTTTTCTCCTCAAGTTTAATTCATCTATCAATAACTATCCAGTACGGAAATGAGGATATTAGAGATTCATTAGAGTAATTACGGATGTCGAATAGTCTTGTTTATTAGGGCTTCATTTACCTGGTGCGGCGTATACGGCCCCGTAGCGTACTGCTGCTGCGGCGGCGGGTAGCGGCAGGGCTGCGCGTACGCCGCCCACTGCTGCCCCCCGCGGAACTGCGCGCCCGCGCTCGCCATGCGCCCCGCGCACGCGCCCGCGCCCGCGCCCGCGCTCGCGACCGTCACCGCGCCCACCGCTCCGCTAGACGATCGACAACCGCCGCTCTGCAAATAAAGAAAAAGATGTTATGGTGGGTTCAGACGCTTGCGTTCAAAGTGCACAAGCATGTAAACATGTTGTTTGTGCATGCGCCCGTGTTAGCTTGTTTGGACCGTAAGTGCACGTGCTGCTTGCCGGGCTACTTGCCGGGCTGCATGCCAGGCGGCTTGCCACGCGTCTGAATTCTGATTGTTTAGATATTATGAAGATAAGGTTGAAACAAATATTTACACCACTAAATTGGGATTATTGTAGAGCGGGAAATTAACTAGTGGTTGTCCTGAATATCACCAATGCCCATGATAACTAGAATTTACGTAAAGTCTTTGTAAATGTGTTGCCCGTTTTTAAAAGGAATAGTAGAAGTTTAGTTTTAAATGTTGATATGAGTGACTAATTTGTTGTTACAGCTCAATTCTAATAAGCTAAAAATAATAATTAATAATATAATAACGGGTTGAATTTAAATAACATGTTATTGTGTATGCCCGTCCGCAACCAAACAGCAAGGTATTAAACAATTAGTATTCATAGCCAGTAATTATAAAAACAAACACTCATACAAAACACGCATATAAAAACTAATCCTCACACATAAATAAAGCACATAATCTCCATGTAATAACCTACACGAGCCATTACGCCACGAGTTTGCAATTCAAACGAGTCCCTCATTGATTTGTATTTCTAGTTTTGCAGAATCACATCCTAATAGCATGCCTATCTCAGACTCAGGTTTAATAGTGGTTGCATCACCGTTCTGACGTTGACATATGACTATGTGAGATTGGCATCCAGCGCTCACAGACGTTCACTGACTTTCGCAAATAACTGTACGGTGCATACAGACTTGAACATTCTGTTGTACCGTGGTTGTACCACTACAACCACGAGTATTATATTGTTTGTGGTTTGACGTAGCGGACATTTTTCGCTTCTAGCGTATGATGGTTGACAAATGAAAAATGTAGAGTTGTGGTGGTTGTGATAGAGATTTGATATAAGAAATAATTGTTAAAATAATAATGAGCGTACAGAATTGACATGTATAGTCATTGAATTGATGCGCAGAGAAGATATAAAATTAATCAGTGAACATATATGTAATTATTAAATTTGATAAAATATTTGCAATCGCTTATGATTGAAGAAGAGTCACTATTATTTACAGCGTCTTATGCTATTTGCTTATATTATTATATACGATATTATGATGAATCAAATAAAGTCTACGTATATAACGATCGGAATAAATTAAGAAATGCTTCTTTTTAATGATGAAAAAACAACAGAGGGCCATCATTAATAAAAAATAATTAATTATTAAATAGTAAAAGCAAACATAATTATTTTATTCTTACATAGAAATGGCTCGATTTCTCTGTACCGTTATGAATCATAGAACAAACGAGTTCGACATAATATCTCACATTGTAAACAAGATACGTATTTTCTATTTGTTTGCCTATAAATAGTGTCCTATAAATAGTAATATGTATATTTGTTTAGGTTAGTATTAAACTGTTCTCCACTCAAATAGATCATTTCTATGAACTTTTATTTTTACATTCTACTTATGTTTTATCATCGACAAAATTTGAAGTAACGCAATTTCATTAATTTTAATTTACAGTAAACTTTCCAAATTTTTATCAATTATTTTTATATAGAACATTTTAAGGTATTTCTAATCATTCCTAAAATAAGGGTCGTGCGTGTAACCTTTGTTATGTTACGAAAACATATTAAAAACAAAATTCAACATGACCGCAATTTATACACAAGCTTGTACAAAAATGAAATCAACAAATTCCACAAAATGTTAATCGAAGCAATATCGTAATAATTTCCCAACCCCCATCTCAAACATAATTATTTGAGTCACGGAATTCGAAAACCCCGTCCAACGAAGCTAAAAGGATGAAGGCTTTGTTGACGTTTTTTTTCCAAGTAAATTGCCTCCATTCTTCATAACTACTTTTTGCTACTGTAAAAAAATGGATAGGCGGTAAGACGATAAGCCGACAATCCGCTTAGAGTGCGTGGGCGACCGTAGATATATCTATAAATATACAAAGTATAAGATACGCAGTGCGTTCGCGTCTAGGAAATTAGTGCAGCAGTCAGCACTCTGGTATACGCAGTTCTATGATATATGCCACGCGGTGTTATGACAAGTCTACACGCATTTTTATTTATTAAGAGAACATTTTAATCAGCGAGTCGTTTAAAATATGCGTTTTAAAACATGTGTTAACAATAACTTTCGAACATAATCAGATTTTTATTTAATTAGTATGATAAGTGTGTATGAATATAAACATTAATTAAGTTTACTTTTTTTGTTCTGTTGAAGTGATTTTAGCATATAGATAATAAAATTTATCTTTTGAAATAACATAAATAACTGCTTCATTCAAGCGGTGTCGATAAATGTCATCAAAGGATCTAATCTAAAATTCTAAAGACGGAGGATTTAATATGAATTATAAGTAGCTTTAATATTTGTTTCCGCTTATTTAGTTACACCACGATGTCAAGCTTTTTATGATAATATTGGATCAGATCCGATTTCGTATATGTAGGTACCTACTTTTAAGAAAAGATTTATTTTATAAAATATATACTTAAGTAGAGATCTCTACTTAAGTAGATAATAAAATGGAGGCTTAGTTTAAAATTAAACAATATTTTTATGATCCAACCAACAAAACTATAGGAATTCAATCCAAAATTTTAAACAACACGGATACGTAGGTATGACCACGCTAAAACATAGCATATCTTCTAAGTTACAGTTACCCTTATTACAAACACAATTATTAAAAAATTCACTAAACTAAAAATATTTAACATTGTCTAGCTGTGTACAGACGGGCTAGCGATGATTAAGCCAATTATAACTAATTGTTCTAATAACCTTAATGAGTAATACTTTCCCAGATGTGAGCCGTGCCGTGGCTTGCATGCACCGCTGCGTTCTTGTATTGGATACACTAATGTGAGATATGATTGCGATTTAAGGACTTTGTTAAATTTAATTCGTAAATATGATTGTTAACAAAATGGGTGTTACTTAATACACAAGAAAATTTATAGGAATAAATTTTAACAAATTATTAGGAGACTAAATTAGGAAATTATTTTTGATTGACAGTTAAACGGAAGATTATAATATATACACAACTATTGACACTATGTTAATATCTTGTGTCAGGGTTATTTCCTTTTACCTTATACTCACCTAAAAGTCGTAATTCTATTACTTAAATATGAACCTCCAAAGAGTAAATATAAATTTAAAGTACATTTACGATGTGTTGCACGAAAGTGGGGCCTTCACACTTTTATAACCTTTTATTGGCCAGCCTCTAAGTGTCAACATAAAACGCTCCACAGTGGGCTAACTTGGACAGAAATAAACCCATTTAAAGACGCTCTACTTCAATTCAATCAGTTCGACGCTAAGTTATAGGTGATAAAACTTTCGATCTAACACCTAACATGACCAACGTCGTCGGTTAGAGAAAAATAGTTTTTATTTTTAAATTTATGTTGTGCTTACGTATTTTATTTTCTTTTTAAAAGTGGCAAGTCCTGTATTATCAAGGAAAGATTATGCCGTTTTAAACAAATAGCATACAATTTTTTATACCTAAGCTACAAATGAATTAACTAAACAATAATAAATTAATATGCGTGTATTTATAACTATGAAATATCTAATTCATGAGTATTATATTACTAGCGGTCCGCCCCGGCTTCGCCCGTGGTACATATTATTTACGTTTTCTCTACATAAGAACCATCCTCGTACTTCAAGGAATATAATAAAAAAAGAATTATCGAAATCGGTTCAGCCGTTCTCAAGTTATGCGCTTACCAACACATTTTGGGATTCATTTTTATATTATACATAGATAAACTACTAATTAGTTTATTTATGAAAGTCTGCTCTACCTTCTATAATTAGATGTTCCTTTAAAACGTAAATGTTTTATGATAACTTTAATGAGTTTTTTTTATTAATTTTATGATAATATTTTATTCCTTATATTAGATACTTACGTAACTTTATCTTTACGAACGCAAGCATCATAATTACAGCTTATATTTTTAGTCCAATTAACGTAGCCAGCTATAAGTTGTCTATGGCATGGAAATTATGTTTTCTTTATTACAGAAGATATATTACTCAGTACACTTAACTTATCACAGAAGATAAACCTCTTGGAAGCTGTTAGTCATGTCGTATCATGTGTTATTGCGAAGCTATCCGCTTGACCGCTAGCCAATAATTCATTCTGTAATACTAGTGATACGTAATAGTTATGAGTAAGTACCTTCGTATCGATAACTATATGCTATTGAGTATGAGGTTGAACTGTAATAATAAATGATTAGGAATATTTTTATAATTAATAACTCTATTTTGTAGGTATAGAAATTAGAATACGACCGCAAGGATCAAAAGCCCTTAAAAAAAGCTTGATAAACGTAGTGGCGTGAGGAACTAACATGACGAAGAATTTAAACGGTGCTTTATCTATACTATATATCTATACTAATATTATAAAGCTGAAGAGTTTGTTTGTTTGTTTGAACGTGCTAATCTGATTTGAAAAATTCTTTCGGTGTTATAGCCAATTTACCGAGGAAGGATATAGGTTATATAACATCACGCTAAAACCAACAGGATCGGAGCCACGTGGGTGAAACCACAGACATGTATATATAAGTAGACAACGCAAGTACCGCGATCTGTATGAAAACCAAGCGTGTCATATTTTTTGTACTGACCTTGACGCGTTATGACGTCACGAGCGCTTTTTAGTGATGTTAATTTCATTTTACGCTAAATCGATTAGGCCGCCACTCGCGCGGCGATTCTAGTATCGTCCTATCCCATCGAAGTAAATCGAAAGAAATCAGATCAAACTAGATCTATGTCTAAGAGGTAGTCAAATAAATGAATCGTAATCGATTACTAAATCGATTCAAGACAGAAAAATGATAATTACCATAGACAGAGGGATGATAAAATAAAGTTATAAACCTTTTAATATTCTAACAAGTAAACTAATGTGTTTTAGCTTTTTCTTACATATGCCCATTGAGTTACCATGTACTACGTACTAGAGAGGCCATCGAAAGAAAGTAATGAAACTGTCAATCAATCAATCTTTATGTCCCGTTGCATCGATCCATTTTCCTTTTATGTTCGGGTTACTTGGAAAACTGAAAAAACAAACATAGTCTAAGCAATAAGGAGTTTTCTTAAAAAACTCCCAAGATGACACTTTAACTAATGGCGTCCATGTCGTAATATTTATTTTTAGTACCTTTGTATTAAAATACTTAAAAGTTCTAGGTCAAGTCGTATTAAATGACAAAAAAAATCTATGCCTTTTTTTCTGAAAAATTGCTCCTTCAAATTATCATTTATCTGTTCGATTATAAAATCGATTAGAATCGAGAACTGTTGCATCAAATGAACATCACTAACCACAAAATTGGACAGAAAAATGAGAACAGAAAAATGAGAAGACGCTATTCATTGCTTGTTATCATACGACGCGATCTTTACCGTGCCAAGTAAAAGCCGCAATGTATTCCGAATCATTTCGTATGATTTGGTATCCGTGTTTGTCACGATCGTTTTCCACAGATATTCTTTATTTGATTTTAAAATAAATAGTGCATATTCTGATTAGAAAATTACTTACCGGTGGAAGGAAACATCTATGCTAACTCGGCCACTCACAGCTGTGGAGTTTCTACAGTTTATAACGGCGCAATTCGGCATTTTACTTTATTCAGCTTCACGTCTTTCCTTGGCGAACTGCAAGCGCGGACTGAGTGTAGGCCAGCGTCAAGTAAGTTTCATAATCGTAGTTTGGACACGGGAAGTACATACACTCGCTTATGGCTGGTTCACACTTTGATTAGTGTGAGTGCAGGTGATTAGTGCGAGTGCAGGTGTGTAGTGCGAGTAGTGTCCAATTGACTGCGAGTGCAGGTGATTAGTGCGAGTGCAGGTGTGTAGTGCGAGTAGTGTCCAATTGACTGCGAGTGCAGGTGATTAGTGCGAGTGTAGGCACGCTGCGAGTGAGGGGGAAGGGAGGGCGCGCGGGACGTGGCTACTCGCAGTCCACTCGCAAAAAAATAGAACACGCTTCTATTCACTTTACTACACAGCCTACTAAACACTCGCACTAAACAGTCGCTGTCCACACGTAGTACTACTCATCACCTGCACTCGCACTAATCAAAGTGTGAACCAGCCATTAGTCTATCTTGATATATGTCCGTGGGTGAAACCGCTGGGCGCAGCTTGTATTACATAAAATGAAATAAAATAGCAGTTTTTTTACGTTCAAGTACCCTCTAGGAAGTAAATGTAAAATTAAGCCGCATCTTTCTCGGTTTAAAAAATATTTCTTTATTCATTACGATCCTTTGCGGCCAGAATAATAAACAGTTCCATCGGAAGTTTTTGATAAATTTTCATGACTCGGTTCGCTTACCTCTGCACAGTTTAAGTTTATATTAATATGCATTTCACGATTTGAGCCGCACGGGATTCGCATGGCCTCTAATTTAGTCTAACTTTAAAATATACGGAATTATTTTTAATTAGACGCGAGGAAATTTTGTTTGATACGAACATTTTTAATTTAAAATTAAGCATAACATATAATTTATGTGTCTAAACGCCAAAATACTTATACCTATTCAGAATAATTTAGATTGGAGGTAATTGAAACACATCTTAATTATACAAGGTTTAAGTTCACTTTTGTCAAATTGCAAGGAGTGTAAGGAAAAATGTTACAAAATAGATGACTGACCCAGTGACCCTTTAATATGAAGCTCAAATATCGATTGTGATAATTCTATCACAGCTATGTAAATGAAGTCAGACGCCAACGTAACCAGAAATATTTTTCGCAAGCCCTATTTACGACTTAGTGTTCCATGAATATTATTCTAGGGTGCAATTTGGAAGTCTAGAATGTTTTGAGACGATTCATAGACGGAGATTGTCGCGCCGCCATGACGCCGATTACAGAACTATACGTCTATGCTCTATAGTCTATAGCTCTACTCTATACTTTAGTCTGTAGTCTATGCTGATGGCACTCGATGGCGACGATTTCAAATTGTCTATATTTACCGTCTTCAAGGACGCTTTCTTTCCCGAAAACTTTGTTTGCAGTTATTCTTTTAGGGCTAGAGATTTAATGGAAATTGTGGGGTTTGTAAGTAATATCATAAATGCGAAAGTGTGTTTCGTTTTTTTCTTTATTTAGGTGTCAAAGATTATTTGATAAGTGTATTTTTTATTACTAAGATTGTGATTATTCCTAATTTATTAATAAGCAGGTATTTCCCCGTATATGTTGCCAATTACGATATCTGAAAGCATATTCCTCAACTACAAGAATTTTGCATTAAATCCAATGCACCTTGTTTTTTATCATTATTTTGTTAATGTCATTATTATCAAAATGCAAATGTTGTCATGCACCAGTTAACTGATATACGTTATCTAACCACTGTTTTTTATGAGTCATAATATTTAAACAATTAATGAATAAATATTAAAATAAAAAAAAAAATGTTTTGCACTTGGTCTAATAACGAGATCTTTATTGATGAAATATCTGCTATAATAACGTTAAAATAATACGTTCATTGACTAAAAAGCCACATCACATCACTAGCTAAACAGTATAAAATTTTAAAAGCCGGACAGTACTACTCCCTAAGAAAATAAATCTTAAAATCATTCAGCGTTAGAATTATCTAAGACAAAATTACTTAAGCCTTAGATCTAATTAGGTTGGAAGTAGAAATCGTAATGGAGAAGGCGATCGTCTAGCTGATGAGGTCAATCCGTAGCGTTGGCTCCGCAAATTAGACGTCTCAGACATTTCAACCAGCCTCAGCCCTTTAGGGTTGCCACTTGCTCACTTTATATTGGAAGAAAAGTTTATCGTGCTTCTTTATATTGTTTACCATTTATATTTTCTACGATACATGTATGTGTTATTCATTAATAAATGTCTACCTATTATATTTGTTAAGCGTATTTGAATGAGATTTATTGGATTTGCAAACGGCTTTCAAATACTATGAATACGTAGAAAATATCTGACTGAACTTTAATCTTTTTAAGATAAAGAAAATAAGCTTGTAGTTTTTACATAAATATGTACTTAGGTACATATTGTACCTAATACAAGTAATAGACAAACAAACCATTTCTCTTATAAAATCGCATTTATATAATACATAGGTATGTAACGAACGGACGCTCTGTTTAATATAGTTCATTGTATCAGATAAAATAATAGTAAATTAAGAATATTACGAAATTCTTGTACATAACACTGATGTTATCTCCTGTTTTAAATGAGTAATATCTTAAAATAAAACAACGGGTTTAACACGCGATATAATCATTATGACTTTGTAAGTTACGTCGATTTCAATGAACACGCTGAATTCGTTTTAATTCCACTGATGTATCTTGTTAAGGATATCCTTAATTTTATTCAATCTACCTCATTATCATCCATGTACATATATACAATTCATCACCCAAACTTGGCATTTTGTTTTTGGTATTGCAATTTTTAATTGTATTTATTATTCGGTGTGTAGGTATACTTAAATAAATGATTTTATTTCGTTCTGTCTTTCAATAACAGTTTACATTAAATTCAGCAAATAACCCTCGTTGATAATTAAATATTTTGTCACATGTCCCTACCAGATGCGCTACGCCCAGCTGCCACCATAACGTCGAAAAAAATCAAGTGACAGCCCTACAGACACCCCCACACTGATTGCAAGCTCATAGTCAGCCGCAAACAAAGCCACGCGTCGTTCAGATGTCTTCTCGGAATTCCAAATATTGCCCCCAAATTGTTACTCACTCAGCGATGTAAATAATTTGCAGCGTTTAATCGTCAACAAGCTATTCGGGACATTTCTTATGTAATACACGGGTTCGGTGAAAATGCTTTGTTATAGTGAAATTTTGGTTTATCTATTTTACTGATACGGTTTATACTATAATATGGTGTTATTCAATTGGGCATACAGGTAAACTGTTTCCTGCTTATAACAAAAAAATATTAGTTAATGTATGTTATGTTCTAGTGATTCATCTCGACCACATACTTTCTAATTTTTATACGAAAACAGCATTGTCATTCATAAATATATTTACCGCTACCAAACCGCTACCAATTTGGCGTCTTTTGACATACCTACGTCCTTGTCCCATTCCGCTTATATGTTCCGGTTTTGTAAGGATAAATAAACAAGACAAAATATTTAGACGCCGAATTACGGTTCAAGTATAATGCTTCATTGTTTGCCTTTAAAATAGGTTGTATGTATTGAAATATAATACGGCACATACTTAAGAACCAGTTAAGCTCAAACGTTTGAATATACATGAAGTGCCTCAAGGAAATTAATGATAATAATTTCCATGAATTTAAACTAAGAAATACAGATAATTCGAAACGGTATTTTGTAGAAGTCAATGACCTGCCACAATACTGGAAAATAAAGCATGGAAATCACCTAGTGCTTATTGAGATAAGCATTTGCAACACTGTGATTAACGTTTATATATTTTTAAACGTATTTTACAATCTGTATCACATCTCCACGGTCAAGATTGTCAAGTGTTGAATTCAAAATTATGTTATGTGGTAAGAGTTGTTGGTAAGATTTAGTGATATGCCACATTGTTGTTTTTAAAAGGTTTAATGTTGATGATGTGGTGTAGTAATTAAAGCTTATATGGGAGCAATGAAGCTTATGGATTATTAAAATAACTGGCGGTCAAATCATAAAAAATAAAAAATAAATAATAATAAAAAAATAAATACACTTCTTGTAACTGCACTGTGTGGCCGTAGAAGTACCTAGTTACATTTAATTAGTGTCTCAGGCACAGAATACTTAATAGTAGTTAACGCTAGTCTCGGTATCCATACTGTGTTAGCCACTTGGCTCTTATGCTATACCAATAGAAAATAACAACAATCGGTTTATTGTAATATTTAATTATATGTAGGTATATTGTTGATTTTTATTTACCAAGAATTCTATTAACAATTATCATATTCTGTAAGTTTGTGAGCTGATTGGATGAAGACGATAGGTATTCCTTACAAAATATGATCCTGAAATTAACAGATTTCATGATTATAAAATAGTTTACAAAATTGATATAAGTAGGTACTTAGTAAGCAACATAATATTCGAAACCTTTGTACCTTTATTGTTGATACAGCATTTTATTGCATATAATATCGCAAGAGACACCAGCATCAAAAAATCAATTATCGAAATGAAACAACACAAAAAAGCGTGAACAATTACGATTGGTATGAATCGACTTTCATACATACGGACGTGGAGTAATTTCTCGTATTGCAATCGCGTGCTTTAAGAGAATTATTTGTTTTTACGACGAAACAAAAAGAAAACCGGTCGTATGTGTGAAAATGGCCGATAACAAGTCAAATATAACTTGTATTTGACGATGCCTACCTACGCTGAAATTATAAATTGGTGTTGTAAAATGCGTTTTAGGTAGATTGTAGGCAAGAAGGTACATTGTAATTTGGTAATTTGTAGGTGTACGAAGAATAATGAACGATCATTATGATTTTTTTCTTTAAAATGTAATATCTCTAACTACAAATGGTTGGTCGAAAAGTGGTTTGACTTTATATGTATATAAGTTATATTCACTACTTTTATACATATTTGTTTTCTCTTTCAGACTCTACCTTGCATGTAGAGCATAGCAATAAGCGTAGTTTTCAATGAATTTGTGTACTAAGTTGCATAACACAAGCGAAAGCTTAGTATGGGATCAGATCGTGCCGTGTGTGAAAATTGTCCTGAAATATAAAAAAAAAAAAAAATATAAAGGTTGCACATCTTCGTACATTTCTATTTATATTTCCTTAAACCAAATATAGTCATTGCTTGATAATCTATTATGCGATTTACATAACTGGACAAAACTTATAAGAATGTATTGTAGGAATGCTGCAGTTGCATCATATTGAATGCAAGAAAGAGAATAATAAAATATTTTATACATATTTCCTAAAACGTACTTGACCCTGTCATAAGTATTTACTATATTTGGTGTTTTGGGCTCATGCCGATCATATCGTTTCCTGTTATCGTTAAATAAATATAATATCTAAAATATCATATTATGCTTACTGCTTACATATTGCATTGCATTTATTTGGAAAACAAATTTGTTGATAGCCATTACGCAGTTTAAAACTCATACTCAATCCAATAACACGAATAAAATACATTCAAAAATAATTCGCTACGCATTGAATGTTTAAAATATGATCAGAAATCGACATGAATGCGTTCAAACCGACCAATTTTAATAAAACTCGCATATTGTACCAATAGCGCGGATTTTAAACCGTTCCAAGTGAGCAGAGGTGCGGGCAATGAATATAACTGTTGCGTAAGCCGTAAAGCAATATGAATTTCATAGTGAAGAAAATATATTGTGATCGTGAAGGCGTGACTGCATCATTACGTGGCAAAGCTCATGTGAGACGGGGGATATTCAGCACTTTTTGTTAGACGCCACATTAGAGGGAAACCGTTGCTTTCGGCTGCCATTCGAGCGGTGCCAACGAAAATCACCGTTCCAAATAACTGTTACTTTTAACGTTTTGCGCTGTGACAAGTTTATTAAATGAACTAGCTTATATAACATATATTGCATACTGTTATTTACGAGTATCTACTATCTAGTATATGGCTTTTAATGTAGATATAATGCGGTAAGTACTATGATTCTGTAAAGTTCACCGCTTCTATTAATTAAGTTATTTTTTACTTATTTGGAAAGTAACTGAGATAACTTCCACATCTTATTTAATTTAAGATAATGAATATATTTTTATAAGCTACTCAATACATTTCAATTCAAGTAAACTTAAACAGCTTTAATCAATAACAAGTTTTAATAGGTACTCATTACACACGCATAGGTTCTAATTTATAATCTTCTACATATTATACTATATACTATACTACGCATTAATTTCGATGACTAACAATTCATTGCATTATATTACTACATATCAAGTGACCTTTTTGTTTAATCGTGCATAAAATCCTTATTAATAGTGATCACATGAATAAGTAACAGTGATTTGAAACAGTGATTTTTAACTGTAAATGTTCAGCTCTATATTTGTATGCGATTCACAGCTGGCCACGGATTAGCGCCTTCTGTCTACATAATATTAAAATAATAATTAATTTTCCTCGCAGTGAGCTACAATATCTTTTTATAGCTATGTCTTGAAAACATTGCGTGTTTTTCAATTATCTAAAATTGTTAATGAAGTAACTGTACTTTTTGTAAAGCACAAAGTGTTTTATAGCCCTATTAAAAGCCAATTTAGTTTGTTAGCTCGACACGTTGGTCTGCGTTTAATGGTCGACTTTTCTGTTTCGACACATAATCTTTCATCACCTATACGACCAATTTATTTTATATTTCTTTTCATATGAAGAAAACAATAAAATAGGTGCAACTGAAAATCCTGCTACAGATAAAAAATTCCAGCGCAGATCTTCAGTTAGATTTAAGGCGCGGAATCCAACGCGAACGGTAACATTCTAACGACATACAATGTTTTATACTCTGTGAATGCGTTCGCACACACGCGCAAAACGTGTCGGTATGTGTGTCATGTCTGTAGTGGTGCGGAATGCGGCCACGTCCTTCGCCACGGTTCATTTGCACACAAGCGAATGCGATCCAGCCAGACGCATATACTTTATAGCTTCCCAATTTATCATTAGATATAATATAAGCGTGCCGATGCGTGCTGCGGCTTCATTTGTACTACAGGAACCGGATATAAGTACACTTTTATGTGGCAATTTAATTCCTTTAGCAGAAATAATACATTTGAAAGTAAATAATAAGCAGAAAGAAATGCAAGGGATGTATCTGTGTGGAAATGTGATAGGTACTAAAATTCGCAAGATAAATAGCCAAGTCAATGCACTTTTCGAAAAAATAAAGCTCTCAGCTCCGTAAACACAAAAAGGCTTGCCATTACATTCAGTAGAATGGATTCTTTGACTTACATCCAACCAACCTTACGATTTATTTCGCAGTAAACTGTCGAGTGCGTTCATTTTAATAGCGTATTAAATCCTTTTAAAGCTTTCGTGATTTTACGACGTAGTATACATTGAAAAAAATCACATTTTATTAAAGTTACGTCGTGTAAGTGAAAGCCGAAAAAAGACAATGAGTAATTTGTATCTTTAATCGCATTATAAGGGTTTAACATTTTAATAATGAAGTCTCTGTTTATTTATGCTCTGTGCAATTAAGTGGCAACACTAAAAAATATGTGCAAGTGATGAATGTCTTTATATAAAAGCTATCTCATGCTTATTACATAGTTTAAAACAGGATTGTAGGAACGAGTCGATACTATTTGTTTTTATTCTTATGGAATACAATTATGCATAGGTAGAATGTTATAGTAATTCTTTGTTATTGAAGATTGATTTGTTCTTACAAAGACATCTTGAAAATATACTTTCTATAGATAAAATAAAGGCAATCATAAATGTACTTTAGAAGGAATTATCAACCCAAATCAATATAAATTTAAACTAGTAAGTACAAATGAATTGGATATTTCTTAGAAATGTATTAGTCCAATCACAACACAATACAAAAGCAGGTCGCTTAGCTTCACAATAAAACACTCTTCGCTGAAGAGTATTTCAATGCAAAAATCAATTTTTAATTGTTTAGTAGTCTGCAATAATCCATACTAATCCATACTAATATTATAAATGCGAAAGTAACTCTGTCTGTCTGTCTGTTACTCAATCACGCCTAAACTACTGAACCAATTTGCATGAAATTTGGTATGGAGATATTTTGATACCCGAGAAAGGACATAGGCTATTTTTTATCCCGGGAAAATGACGCAATCCCGAAATCCCACGGGAACGGGAACTATGCGGGTTTTTCTTTGACTGCGCGGGCGAAGCCGCGGGCGGAAACCTAGTTGTATATATAAATACTTCATATATATTAACAGTCATACAGGGTAACCTCAAACAACTTAAATTTTAACGACATATTTGAGAGAAGAGAGGTTAATTATAACACAATGAACAAATAGAAAATATAAACTGATATAAAATGTACATAAATATGGAAATATATCGAATGCAATAAAATGAAAATGTTTCGACATTATTTTATTATAGGTTATAAATATATTTTACGACAAATCATACGCAAACAAGAGGGAAAGTATTTAGTGGCCGATAAAATATTATAAGCTCGTAACAATACGTCAAACTAGTTATAGTGTAATGAAAGCACAGAGCGTTTATAGCGATTGAAGTAGAATAACAAAAATACTATAAAACTAACCTAAAAATATGTTATCTTTAAAATAAAAGATATATGTGATTATATTTTAACGTCTATTACTCGTTTTACTACTAATATTATAAAAAAGACGTAAATGTTACTCTTGAGCAGGATAATATGTTAGATCTATTGCAAACATTGAGTTACTATGTATAGTAATTAGTAACTCAATGATTGCACATCGTATTTTACATTTTTAATTAAATAAAAATTAATCACATGAATAAAACAATGGCACATAACAATTTGCCATACAACCTTTTTCACAATCCCGACTATAACACAACAACACATGTAAAAACAACTTTCTAGCAGACATTAGAACATTCCAACAGCAATGCCGCGTCGATTCTAATAATTGCATATTCCACGATACGAGTAATATTAAGTCATTACTATGCGAATGATGTCAAGACAGAATATAGGATGGGAAACATGTTACACGCTTAAATACATATGAGAATTAAATCATTACGTGGTCTACAAACTAACGGTCTATTTTTTTTCTATTATATTCTGAACATTATCTATAAGTAAATATTATCTCGATTAGAATACTTTTTTACTGGAATAAAAGTTCTATAGCTTATAAACCCTTTGTATTTTCTTAATATTATAAACTTCTGTCTGTCTGTCTGTTATGCTGTGTATTATACAACTCAATATCGATTTGTATACAATTTATGAATGGATGAAAACCGCGGTGCACATTTATGCCAAAGAATATATACACTAACTTATGCTTAGAAAATTCGGCCCAGAAAATATTAATGAATAGTGAAAATGGCAGTAGAATGGATTTGTAGAATATGTATTTTTCCTTTCATCGCAGTGTAGAACGTCTACGTTTGTTATTGTCTAGATGTCATCATAATGTTGTTACACTGTATACATTTGCAAAGATATTCACACGTGCACGAGGCTATCAAAGATATCTGATTAATCTTAGCATTTGTTTAATATCCTACATGCTTTAAAGGGAATAGAATTCGTCTTAAATCATCCAGTACATTACATTCAATACGTGATATTATTTTGCTTTGTCAATGTTATCCGCTGGCAGTTAAAATAATTATAATGTTTATCTTGATTCTTGTTTGTTTTTGAATTATAAAATGGTGTAAATGAGTAGAAGTCTCAGGGCTGGCGCCGATACAAAACATTAAGTAACCAACAAAAAGAGAAACATCTATTAAATTTCTTATTTGTTTCAAGTTATCTTATTACGAATCATCTAGAATCTAGATAATTAGTCAGTGTATACACGCATGATGATTCATATAATAATTTATGATCAGAACAGGCGACAGGTGAATACACTCAGACAAAGGACCAAACACTAAGACGTATTTTAAATATCAGCGGTTTGTTCGTCGGATTTTCGTCTAGACACCAGTCTGAAGAGTTTTTAAACATCTTTGTCGTGAATTAAGGTTACTTCGGTACCTACGTTTTATGGCAAAAATAGCGAATTGCGGATATATGGAGGCATAAATTAGACGTAATGTGTATTTTAGATTTTTGCGTACTTTTACGGAAATTCAAGGTGTGAATATGTAAGGAATGTGAATGATGTAGGAATGCGTAAGCTTAATAAATATTGTTTAATATTTTCCGTCGTTTTAGATTAATATAAGGTAATGTGTTTGCTAGTTTTTAGACATGGTAAGCTAGCTAATAGCTTATACACGATAGAACATACACCGCTTTGTAATTTAATACTTACAACGTCAAACTAACAGTTCAACAAAAACGAAGCGACGCATTAAAGGAAACGCCGTAATCCTCACAGACTGGGATTAACCACAATACTAAAAATGCTACAATAGATAAGGGTGGACTCACAAAGGATGGAATAACAATAGCATGGTGTTTGACGCATGAGCTTATCGATTCCTAATCAAACGCCCACGCACCGATCGTGATATTTTGTTCAAAGTTCAAACCTTTCACATGTGGCATAATGAATGATAACATAATCGCTGGTTAAAAATATATTTGACACCGGTTTTTCGCTTGGCCGCTTATGCAAGAGCTACACAGTACACATGCTTTAAGTTATTCATAACTATTTATTCGTGTGATCGAAACTGTAATGTTTATTCAATAATACTTAAGGACATTTTCTAGATTTTTAAAGCTGTTTCAAAAAACAAATTGTCCTTTTATTCTCTTGCTTTAAATTGCTAGAGTTATTTATTTCTTCATTTGCCAATAAAAATAAATAGATGGCACGCTAGTATTACATCTAAGTATACCATTTAAAAGCTACGAATTTGAGTATAACATCATTACACTTGAAAGCCAAATTCCCAAATACTTTGGACAGTTCTGCAGTATCAATAAAAATAATATATGTAATAGGTCTTAGTGCCTAGGCAGACGATTGCTTGGCGAAAACATTTTTGGCCGCGGTTGTAGACGACGTCTTTATTGAGCATGGGGAATGAATAGCTCTTTAAAATTACTCCATTCGCATATATAACTCTTTGTTATTAACGTTATGTAAGATTTACATTTTGGCAGAGTTATTGCAAGTTTATCGTGCAGCTTCTATGCAGTTTTATTTGCGACGCGAAGTTGTTTTTAGAAATAAAACCTTATTGAATTGTTAATAAATTGCTTTATTGCTTAACTGTGAATTTATGTAATATTAAATGTTCTTTTAATAATAGATTGATTTGTTTTCACACCATAAATAATGATTATGCAAATAATTTTGGCAAGGTAATAGGTAACTATCAAGAATTTGGCAATATTCGAGACTATTTACGATATTTTTGACTAATTATTATAAATTACTGCAATTCGCACTTTTGTACGTTTATTTTGTAGTTTTAAAACATAGCAAGCTATCTACATAGTTTTAAATTTTTATTAATCTTATACATTAATGTTTCATGTAGCGTATTTTTTAACATTTTATAACAATAAAGTATTAGCTACAAATAGTATATAAAATCCGTCAGTAGCTACACGAAAGCTACAATTTAATGTGGTAAAATCAAATAACTTACAGCGTTAACAAAATACAATATAATATAAACTTTTATATAAGTTCGACTCTCTAGGCGTTTCCAGTCAACACGAGTATTGTAACAATGTAAAAGTATTTTCCTTCAAACACAATTTTACGCGAATATTTTTTCTGTTAACAAATGTTATAAAAGGATTCTGGGTAATAATATAACAAGCAAAGAAAGGATATAATCGTGTTTTGTGAAGCTTTTTTATCGGCTGTGTATGCGATTGTGTACATAATGTTATGGTGTTTTTATAGTACACATCGATAACAATTGTAATAATGTATTTTTATAAGTACATATACTACTGTTTTATAGAATTGTGTTTTTTAAACCTATCACGTGCTATTCAGTTTGAAAAATTACAAAATTGCGACATCAAATGATTCACAATCAAACAATTATTATCATAAAACTGAAAACGAACGCCCACAAAATAGTGTCTGGTAATTTAGCTTTAATTTATTCCGAAACAAAACAATATCTATTGAATTAGGAGCTCAGCAAAATTAGTCATAACGCAAAAACAATAACCCAAAACAAATTATAGTCCATACATCCTTTATAGCCCTAGCATATAATTAAGTCCATTATTGTTCCACGAAACCGACTCGTTACAGATTTTAGGTTATCTAAAATAAAGATCAGCTGAGTGAAAATATCGATGTGAGTAAATATTCCGTGGAATAATGTATTGCCGGGAATTGGACGTGGCGTAGGGGTCGCCAGTTCTGTCACGCGACAACCCTACGTAATGTGGACGTGCCCTTATAACTCAGCGGCTGATGTATTTTGAATTTTATCTTGTAAACTTTTCGACTGAAATTTGCATGCATTATTCGTGTATAAAGTTCTGAAGGCACCACGCATGGGGGAGAATGTTCTAGCTGATCTAGAATTAAATCGTAAACATGTAAATCTAGGTTATTCACCTTTGTTTGGATTATGGGTTGTTGTCCGTTGTTTATTGACAATGTTACACTCGTAAAAAGTAAGATAATAAAACACAACGCATCTGAAACTACATTGTATCGGACTGCACATTTTAAGACTTGCAAATTTTGTCATAATAATTTACGCCTTATATTTTACAGTAATCAAATAAAAAGTTGTGTAATTATCCTATCACAAATGTTGCTACACTTAAAAATCGCAATATCAACTATTTGAACAATAAATAATAAAAATAATTCTTTGTGATTTCAGTATTTATTGCTTCAATAATATTGTTTAGAAATTATCTTGAGTTTCACTATGAATCAATTGTTAGATTGAAAAACTTAAGTAAGTTTCAATAACTCGGTCTATGATATACATTTCACTGCAATATCTATACGTATATCTTTTAATATAAAAATGAATGTCAAAATGTGTTGGTAAGCGCATAACTTGAGAACGGCTGAACCGATTTCGATAATTCTTTTTTTATTATATTCCTTGAAGTACAAGGATGGTTCTTATGTAGAGAAAACGTAAATATGTACCACGGGCGAGGCCGGGGCGGACCGCTAGTCTGATACAAAAACCACCAATGAAAACGACCCTAATTATTTGTTTACCATTGTTGAAATCATCTAACCGCGAAATATTAATAAGCAATCGCCATTAATTGTTATTAATTAATTGTAGATACAAATTGCAATTATATTCAAATTAAACGGGTCGGTTATTTCATTGTTAATGATTGAATTTTATCAAAAAAATTGTATTCGTGGTTTTTTAAAGGAGTATTATAATATGGTTAGATGTTAGTTGTATCCAATTTACTTAATTTTAGTTATCATCATTTTTCTGTTTTAATTGATACATCTACAGGACTTGAAGAATATTAATTTGAGTACCTAAACGGGGTAGAAAGGGGTTGAATATGTATGAGAATGAGATACTTATAGGATAGTGGGATACTTTATAATTTGTCTGCCAATTACCACAACAGTTACATTGCATGATTATGTGAATTGTGATGTATGTATCAAAATTAATTATTATCAGCTTTATTTCTGACTAGATTTCCGCCCGCGGCTTCGCCCGCGTTTTCAAAGGAAAACCCGCATAGTTCCCGTTCCCGTGAGATTTCCGGGATAAAACCTATCCTATGTGTTAATCCAAGTTACCCTCTATATGTGTGCTAAATTTGATTGTAATCGGTTCAGTAGTTTTTACGTGAAAGAGTAACAAACATCCATACATCCATACAAACTTTCGCCTTTATAATAGTATTAAGATATATCGCATATAGGAGTTTCAGCGGGATTGTGTCAAAAAAAATCGACTTATTATATGATTACTCTACATTATTTTTAAATTCAATCTAGGTAAAAACTACGTTAAGTAAGTAAACTCTACATTATTTTTAAACTAAGATCGGATAGTACTCTTGTCTACATTTCTCTATTAAAATATGATTGAGAAGATTCCTTTGACTATGTAGGCATTATAAAAAATTACTCACGTATTTTTCTTATGTTATACTTATGTATTAAACAGATTGCGTGTGATAGAGTCGATTAGGGTTAACTTTAATATTTCAGTTACTTGTGGACGGTATTCCAACAGCATAAGCTTCATTTTCCTTTACAAAAATGATATTGCAAAATCAAGAAAGACTGCTTCAAAACGGAATATAGTTGTTAATAGCATAGGATGATGATTCAAATATACGGAATAAGAATACTAAATATGAATATTAACATCATAACTAGATTGTAGTGCGTGCTTAAATTATATGGAGACCTTCATGAGATCTTGATGACTAAGTTGAAATGACAACCCTGAGGAATCAATGTTGAAACAAATAAGTACTTAGTGAAAATTGTAATAATTTATAAAGCAAACGAAGTACTTATAAACCTTTTATATTCATGGGTTAGAAAATAAACCACTGGACTTCCAAGTCCATTATTTTGGTAACTACTTTATTACTTAAGAAAGTACATAAAATAATTCATACAACATGATCATTTGTATTTAAATGCAAGCATTGTGTATTTCTAGGAATAAAAACACATTTGTAGCTAGCTTGTAGAGTTCCAATCGGTTCGTACTGGTTTATAAACAAAATCGGTACTGTTTGTGAACGAGGGTGGTAAATAGGGTCATCACCTTGCTGTTTTTGTACAAAAAAATTAAGTGAAATTTGAAAGACATTACCTTTAATAAGGGGCGAACCCATCTGAGTACAGGAATTGGAAAAGTCCTTTTTATATGTCGTTGATTTAATTGAAAATGTAGGTAGGTACATTTTAAACCAAATTGCAACACAAATCACACCACCTATTTACCCCCTATAGTTTTTACTTAGACGCATAATAACTGTTATCTATCATTAGCCCCCGTACCTTAATAGAAGTAGTATATTTTACAGCGGGGTTGGCACCCCTACGGACAAACGGGGAGTAGGCTTTGATTGATGACGTGGGGGCCGCATTGTGTGGACGTTCATTGTCCATCATTGTCCAAGCAACCTAGACGAAACAACTGGGAAAGAGTTCTATTATTACGACGATTATATCGGGATCTGTGCTCCAACTATCCGCAAATTAGGTCTTTATATTGCTTCAATAGACGTAGGGGTAAGCCAGATTTTATAGGCTTTTGATATGAATACGTGCATTTAGATTCACGATCGAAATAATTTCCTATGAAATCGGATTGCTATAGACTTAGTAGAGTTGTGAGTATCTAGTAGGCTAGTACTAAACTTTGGCAAGGGCCATAAACCTCTTTGAAAACCCAGGATGTAGATTATATAGAAGTGCAGAAATATTCAATAATAATTTCGCTAGCAAACAAACTTATTTGTTCTGTATCAAAGAAAAACATAGTAGAGGGTCAAAGAACTGTTTACAAACAGCAACATTGTAGGTACACCTCATAAACCAATCGTTGTATTGGCAATCGCTGGCGACAAACTAAAACAATTCATACCGAAACACTTGCAATTATTTACAAAGGAAAAACAAGCGGAACAAATAAATGAAGTGGAAAGAATTTCTCGTGGGTACAAACAATGGTATGTCACCGCTAGATGTCGCTTGGAATGGGTTGGGAAACGGCTCGGTCCCCGGGGCCACGGCGCGATTCAATCAAGTCTGATTCAGGATTTTGGAGTTCGTTTACCGAACTGAACATAAGCGGCAGAAAGCAAATAAAGTAAGAGCGAAATGGAAAATGGAATGGTCTCCTAATCGTTTTATGCGCCACGTTTAACATCCAGACGAGACCTTGATCACAATTAAATCCCTTATCGTATGCAGTCTCCAATTTCTTCCCGCTCCCACTTCTGTTCGCAGAATTAATTTTCATTTTTGCGGGTACGGGGTAGCGGCGGCTCCGAATTATTCGCGTTCACAGATAGGGAAAATGACTTTTGCAGGAAGTTATTGATAATTGAATGCACGACTGAATGAAAAGTGCTTACGTTACACTTGTTTACAATATTTCAGAACACAGCTCTATCATGGAAAGACGTAGCAGTTGTATTATTCTATAGCTTGAATTTGATTTTAGATCTTAATTTATGATTCCGGGATATATTATTCTTTCAATATTTCTTATCTCATATATCAACCTTTGTATGCCAAATTGTTCATTCATCATAAATCGTGCAATGCCTATTTACTTCTTCCGACTTCATGCCTAAAACATTTACTTTCCCCTAAACATTTCGAAATACCCCGTAAAAGCCCCAACAGGTAAGCGACTTAACGTTAATTTTTGCATGAATATATCACCACAGTACATCAGGTGCAAAACAGCAAGCTTAGCGTGCCGACTAAGTACGTTATAAATCCTCGTTATCTAATATCACGTAACAGTTAAACACTGTATTTGAATTGCAAATATTCTAATGCGTTGAGTCGCAGCCAGACGTGTTTTATGCTTATTTTTGTCTTCAATGGGAGGTCGTAAAGTGTTGCTAAAATGAGAATGATTGTACCGATTTGAATATTTTGGATTACAAATAGTTCATGAACAAATGGACAAATGGTTAAGATGGATTTGGTTGCAATATTGTACCTACAAAAATATGGAAGAAAAATAATCAAATTTTATGTTATATGATTTAGAAATGCTCCGTCTAAATAATAACGTTTGCAAAAGTAAGTATTTAGTAAGTTAAGTATTTTCTTAATGACTTAGTAATAACTTTTCCTCAATGAAATTTTATTTTCCTTACGGAATGTTCTTTATTTATCAGTTCTACGTATTACAGAATGGAAAGAGACACCTATTTTATTCACGAAATTTAATTTATTTTCCAATTTCCAATACATTTCGGCAGTTAAATGTTCTATATAACATCCTATTGTTTTATAAAATTAGGGAGCCGTACAAGAATGGAATGAATAATTTCGTGCGTTTAAATTCTTATTGATAAGAATCGTTCAAGCGTGAACCATTATACTTTATTGTACCAATAAGATCCAAACAGACAATCTTAGATATATTTTAATATACGATTAATAAGGGTCCTTGTTTTTTAATTCAATATTGAATACAGGAAATATATTTTCATTGTTTTAATATTTTCTGATTTATAATGATAGGTAACTTCTTGAAGAAAACTATAATTATATGAGTCAATCATTGATGGAGAAGAACTTGACGCCTGTCTATGAAACCCTCGATGAAACATTCAAAACCTATGATCGAATAGAAAAAAAAAGCAAAAAATGTTTTGTCATTGAACGAGACCAATAGAACCATGCAATGATCTATTTCAAAATATTAATTCTTCAAACAAATTCCTAATCATAATTTTCCTTCAAATCAAATTCTACATTTATGCGCCGAGCAAAAGACGACTACAATTCCTCACAACACACTCGTTGATCAGCGAAATTCTATTGTAACAAGCACAAGGAAATTAGTAAGTCATCTTGATACGGATTAGTGTAAAGCTAATTAAATTTCCCCCGGAATAGCCGTGATTTTACACACATGTTGTGAATACTGTATGGAATGTAATCCATTTACTCCCGTTTGAGGTGTGCTGTAATCTCCAACTGAATCGCTACAGATGTTATCTTCTCTATACGGAGGCTGTGAATTTGTTGAAGCCTAGTTTTAATATAAACTGGTTTCTTGCTTATTTAGGTTAATGGAGATTGCAATATTTATGATAGGATATAACACTGAAAATAGAGTCAAAAACAAGAGACGCATGAATTAACATAATTGTTAAATATTTTATTTGAGTTATAGAAAGAAAACGTTTTCATGTTACTAATATTGTTTTTTCTTGTCCTACTAAAAATAAATGTCACAGTCAAAGCTTTTAGTCGACTTCCATTCGATTTACCTTTACGCATTATACCTATATTATCTGAAAGGTACGGATAAGGATGAATTTCTTAGAATCCATATAAGTCTATACTAATACCTATTATAAATGCGAAAGTAACTTTTAGCCCGCCTGTTTGATATATTGGGACGCTTTAATATGTTTTAATATATTATAGAGAATGTATTATTAAAAAGAAAATTATATATAGTTGCAAAAACAAACCTAGGGTTGATATAGGGTAAGGAAATGTTTAAATACATTTTGTAAGTATGTTTTGGAGCAACGAAGAATCCAAATGCCGGTATAATAGTCTTTTATATAACTTAAACAATTAGAGCATTGGGTTATATCTTAAATCTTAAACAAATATACGTAAAATACGTATATATACGTAACTAAAGCTAAAACTACACACATACAAACATCAACTCACACACACGTTAAATAAAGTCTAGAGTGTATTTTTCTACAATTTTCCTGTTGTAATAAAGCTTTCGTACTCTGTGACTAATACACAATACAGAAAAAGCAGTCTATCGTAAAATTCGGAATGTCGTTGTTAATAGAAAATGGAAATATGGCATCTGATAGCTTACGTTAGTAATGTGAGTGAAATTAAATTTATATTTGCAACGGAAAATACGCGAGGCCTGTAAATGTAGCATTTATATTGCGTTTAACGATTGTTAAATTCCTTGGAGCATTATAAATTATTATGTTATATAGAATATTTTATTGAACATAAATATACGAAATTAAGCTGATAAAAAGTTTAAAAGATTAACGTATTTCTAATAAAACTTGTGTATTTTTATCACTGAGAAGTTTTTGTTCCAATTTTGGCAAGCAAGCAATGTTAATTGATTTCTTTTACCCTTCAACAATTTTCAACAACTTTACTTTTAATATCTCCACGTTACCACAGATAACATAGTTACTACAAACGTAAAACAAAAAATAATGTCCAAACAATCGTATAAAGCAATAGAAGCTGCAGAACCGATTGAAAACAATATGCAGGCATTATACCACACCCGCCCTGTTAACTGACGGTCACATGTGTCCGTTTCATGCATACTGATGCTGTGGTTTATCTATGAGCGTTATAGTGCTTGTGGATCATTCGCATGTAATAAATATACGATATGGTAAGGGTTAGATGATAACTTGAAAGTGGTTGTTGAAGTTTACTTTTGATATATATTATATATATTGGCTAGATGGCTAGATGGTGATGATTAATAGAAAATTTGATGTCTTGTAGAGTTAAGAGTTCGCATTTGTCTCAACCTTATGCCTTTCGCTTAGCCACATATAATATTATGTATTTTGAAGTATATTTTGCAAAATAGCAGTCGTGTTTGCCTTGCAAGCTATATCAAATGTTATTAACTTATTTATATATTGTAAAAGTACAATGAAAATACTAATTAATTTCACATCCCAATCCCACACAACAAAGCGCTGAACATTTCTTCCAATTACGCAACATTACTCAATAGAAGTCGATTTTGCCCGCGATACTAATCGAGCATGCCCCGTTTGTACCGACCATATAAACTAAATCAACTTAGAAAAAGTCAGCGGGCGAAAGGAAAACAATTAATCTAACTGTTTCCCGTAATCAACGTGGTACGGACACGAATAACTGAAGCATCTGTTAATCAGTACAGTAGGTAGGCAGGAAACGGACTTTCTCTGACCATCAGGATTACTGTTTGAAGTGTGACAGATTATTTGCTGGCGGAATTGACGGGACATCCATACTAATATTATAAATGCGAAAGTAACTCTGTCTGTCTGTCTGTTACTCGATCACGCCTAAACTACCAACTGAACCAATTTGCATGAAATTTGGTATGTAGATATTTTGATAGGTACCTGAGAAAGGACATAGGCTACCTTTTATTGCGAAATATGTACCACGGGCGAAGCCGGGGCGGACCACTAGTCTCTTTATAAATGAGATATTGATAGAATAATTTAATTAATATAGAATAATCTCTTTCATCACTTACGGGTATGAAAAATAGATGTTGGCCGATTCGCAGATGTATCCAATACTTAATAGCTACTTTATTCGATTTCTATAAATAAATAAAAAATATATTTATACATTTCATTTAATGTTATAAAAATAAACAACTCCAAAATAGCATCAGATATAAAGTAAAGGACAAATTCAAATAAGACAGATTGGTTAAAATAGAATATACAAAATTCCGTGTAACGGAGTTAACAATATTTTCCTGAAATAAGAGTCGATAATAAAGATCTAAAGATTCATTTTTATTCGATTGAAATAATAGGAACAGTAAAATATCAAATGATTTGAACTACCTACCGTAGTTAAAAGTTTACATAAATATAGCATATAGCAAACCCTATTTAAACATAGGCGCCTCAAAATAACTACCCTTTGTCGTTCGGTCAATCAACGTATCGAATCTCAATTTGTACTAAATTAAACGGCATCACAAATGAAAAGGAATCGTATTTGTTGATGGGATAGAATCGAATATCTTTCGACTGGACAATTGAGAGTGATCTGCATGAATTTACAATTGATTCAAAAGGAAAATACCTGTCTTACCGTATCCAGTAAGCCATCACACCTCAAATATTTTGAGTGTCTTATATTTGTGTAATATAATGACTTTGTTTTAGTCATAAAGGGTTTCACCACATACGTCATACATTCATAATGGTAAACTAAAAAAAAATATATTAAAAAAATCAAATTCCGTAATCAACTATCTACTTTTAATTATATTTAAATACCAGCTACTTCCATATCGATAACATAGAACTTAGAAAATGAATATGTATTTCATAGACACAACAAGATAGACTAATTTTACTTTCAGCAATAGAACAATAAAGTGAGTAATAAAGAACATTTTGATTTAACGTAACCGTTTAGCAAATAAGTGCCCAGGTTAATGTCTCATATTTCTTTTAATTGCCTCGACTTAATTAAAGTCAGAATGGAGTTTTATTACTATACCTTCATTCGATGTAATTAACATCGATTTGTGATATTGACTCAGGACTGGGCGTTTTGAAACTATATATTAGCTACTTATATGTGAACAGAATAAGCCGGATTTTCTACACAAATGTCTTTTGTGCGCTCGATTTGCTTTGAATTCTAAAGCGGTTTCAGACCACGGTTTCAAAGAAAGCACTGTAAAGGTCGCGGAAATATGCATTCTACGAAGACTCTTAACTGTTTTCGCACTTAGTAGCTGTCAATAATGTTTATAAACAAGTATGGTGCTGACACAAGAATTCAAAACATCGCACACTGTTAAGGAAAACAAAATCCTTCCTTCATACTGGGCATTTATATTCAGAACAGTTTTGAGGACTGAATGAATGCCTATGAGACATATTATGTTATTCATTGTTTTGATGTATGTTTCCTACTGTACTTCAATCCCTACTAATATTATAAATGCGAAAGTAACTCTGTCTGAACCTAACCTAAACCTCTCAACCGATTTTCATGAAATTTGGCACAGACAATCTAAAGACCCTGAGAAAGAACATAGGCTACCTTTTATCAAAACACCACGCGAGCGAAGCCGCGGGCGGAAGCTAAATAATATGTAAGTAATTATTTCATTGATAAGAAATAATAATATGGAATTATTAGTGTTCTTTCAAGATATTATATCACGTTAATGAGCTTGTTAAAAAGTTGTGTAAAAATTATATTAAGTAATATTTATTATTCTTATAATAGATAGTAATTGGAGAATACTGTATAAATAGCTTTGATAAAAATAACCGACTTATTTTTGGCTATTTGTACTGAAATATCATTTATAATTAGAAACATGATATGGTTAAAAGGTAACAATTATTTCTAAAAATATATATACGATTTATCTTGTCCAATTATAATAAACCTTGTAGAATATACTACAAGGTATCCGCCCGCGGCTTCGCCTACGTTTTCAAAGAAAAACCGGCATAGTTCCTGTTCCCGTGGTATTTCCGGGATAAAACCCATCCTATATGTTAATCCCGTTATAAGTTACCCTCTATGTGTGTGCTGATAGTAATCGGTTCAGTAGTATTCACGTGAAAGAGTAGCAAACATACATTCATCCTCACAAGCTTTCGCATTTATTATATTAGTAGGATATAATTTGTGTATGGAGTACAATTAAATCGAGTGCGATAAAATAATCTATATTGAACATGATCGTATATTAGTAAAATACAATGTTATTAATTAATCTCATGTAAGTACAAATGTATTATCTAATTCATTTAATTACATAATCGTGTTAACGCTGAATATCAGTGTTAACATAATGTAATTAATCATGTAATTGTGAATGATTATTACTTATTAACAGGCTATTTCTTCCTCATTCGTGTACATTTTATATGAAATGTATACGTATAGCCATTTGTTAAATATAAATTTTATTTAACATATTTAGTCCAATGCAATTATTTCGTTGTTCATGAAAGAAGGACACAAACAACAATTTATAATTATTTTCTATATTTTAATCGTTTATACCATAAAAATTCAGTCTCATCGCCGCATGCCTATTCTTTTAAAATTAAATTACAAACATATTCCGTCTCTTGTATATTATTATCCACATGGATTTCCATACAGCTCACGCTCTCAAAGCCAAAACAATCGATATCGTCTTATCGCCTCAAAGTATAAGATATTTGCTCTTGGCCAAGATTTATTACTCGCCTGTCAGATAAGTTCTCGCAAATTCGAGGCAAGCGGTGTCAAAACGTGAATATTCATTAACAGACCTCTGTTCCTGCCGCCCCAACATCTGGAGTTAGCTAATTTTCAACAACACTTGTTACTGTATTTATTAATAAGAAAACAAAGGGACAGCGACCGTTATATAGGGTTAAATTGTAAATACCTTACCTACTCAATACATAATATAGTACATATAGGTACAAATAGCTACAGGAACACTTACTAGAGAGGATATTAAAGGCCACATGATGAAATATATTCTAATAGAGACTATAATAAAAGTATAAAACAATTTAGCAATAAAACATAACAATGCGGAAGCTTTAGGTAGATTGATTAAGTTTTATTTCCTTAGGTATTCCAAAGAGGTGATGTTCTAATAACATTTTGAGGAGATAGCAATAAAGACGTAATTTTATGCTCATTAATATGATATTATATAATATGTTAGTACAGAAAGACGAAGCATTGGCAGTAATTGGAAGATTATTATGAGGCTGCCGTAAAATTGGTAATTTACCAAATGGAGATGAGATACCAGGAGATGAAGATGCAGATAATTTATATGTTCTTGATGAAGATATAGCCTATTGAGAATTGGAATGGGGACATAAAATCAATGTGAATACAGATATGTTAACTGAGAATCAATATTAAGTGTTAATAAAATTAGAACTGGCTATTCCTATTCCAATTATACTTTTCATATCAAGTCTTTGTTAGCTGAGGATTATACTAACGGCTGTAGAGAGCACCAAAAGACAAAATCAGAACCAGCACATGAACAAAAATGTATTCAAAACGCAAATAGTAGACTTGTATGTAGGTTGCTTTTGCACGCTCAGATAGTACTACAAATACATAAACAGGAGCCGCCCACACTGCACTAATTTGTTACAGTGGTGCACATTAGTGTTTTACGCCGCATTTTATCTTTCCCTTTGTACTTAGAATGCTTTCTTTATACTGCTAAAATTAATCTAAACTCTGGTATAAACTGAAATGCAATGCTTCCCTTGCGTGAATTTTCTTGTGACATTGCGTTTCGTTAATTAAAAATGCTTTGCGGGCTTGCGCTCTGACAGATACGCTTTAAATTTATTTTAGACTAGAGGTCCGCCCCGGCTTCGCCCATGGTTCATATTTCGCAATAAAAGGTAGCCTATGTCCTTTCTCGGGTATCATAATATCTCCATACCAAATTTCATGAAAATTGGTTCAGTAGTTTAGGCGTGATTGAGTAACAGACAGACAGACAGACAGAGTTACTTTCGCATTTATAATATTAAGTATGGATTACGATATGGATTTAAAAAAGTATTTGATATTTATAATGCCATGACTGACTCCTTTGTTAGAACATTTTTTATTGTAAATATTCGAGAACTGTTAATTGAGTCGTAAAAAGTTAGTTTGTGTATCTACGTCTAGTGTTCTAGCTTAGGTGATATGCTTCCTAGTTGATATGCTACTATGCATCTTCATATTCCTACTATGCATGCTTCCAGGTAATAACATTTAGTGCAGTTAGTTAGAATTTGTTAAAATTAGTGACAAACTTTCGATCTCTATTGTTTTGATAATATATAATATCATTTGTTATTAACCTTCATAATATTTTAATTACTTCTTAACGCACTTT